>NW_017731358.1:5186354-5198871 GCF_001890085.2 Hipposideros armiger | reverse complement strand
TGAGGGCCAGTGACACTGCCCTCTATAGCTAAGATGCTGAACAACAGCTCAACCTGGAGCTGGGCTGCCGTGAGTCCCCGGCGACGGCGTAGGCTTGCAGCCCCTGTGGCAGTGGGTTGCCATGGGCTACCGTGTGTAGCCAGCAGCCAGCGTGAGCCGCTGTCCAGAAGACAGCAACTTGTCTGTTCCCCTTCCCCCAACTCCCCAGCACTGTTCCCATCCCCCCAATTCCCCAATAAAAATCTTTAAAAAAAGAAAAGAAAATGTCAAGGAAATAAAGAAGACAGGAGAGAGAAATGATGATGATGATAATGATGATAAAGATAGAACTGGTAGTCACCCCTATGTGCTGTGTCCCATTCTAAGCACCCTACATTTAATCCTCCCCACAACCCTATGGAGTATGTGCCATTACTACCCCTATTTTACAGACGAAGAAACTGAGGCTCAAAGAGGTTAGGTAAGTGGCCTCTGGTCACACATCTAGAAGTTTGGAGCCAGGTAGAAGAAGGTAAAAAAGAAGGAG
The DNA here is from genome assembly GCF_001890085.2 of Hipposideros armiger. Taxonomy (NCBI): domain Eukaryota; kingdom Metazoa; phylum Chordata; class Mammalia; order Chiroptera; family Hipposideridae; genus Hipposideros; species Hipposideros armiger. The sequence continues at coordinate 5,198,345 of NW_017731358.1, read as the reverse complement.
GGGGAGATGTTTATGGTGTCGACATATATTCAGCTTCATTTCTGAAAAGAGGTTCTGCTGTCTGACCTGTCAGTGAGTCAGTCAAAGTTTCTATCAAGTACTCTGTGCCAGGCTCTGTTCTAGGCGTCGAAGTGACAGTGGACAAGGCAGAGTTCCTGCCTTCCAGGAGCTTACATTCAAGGGGGGATTCAGGAGTTTCAAAGGCAGCTGGCTGCTGCCCCAGCAACTCTTTTCCTCCAGGATTCTGGGGTGCTCTGGCCTCCCCTGGGCTTCGGGCTGGGCACCCTGGCAGCTCTGGCATGCACATTCCTTGATTTCTCTGGGCCTGGGAGGGACTGAGATGCTTAGTCCTAGTCAGGGACCCTTGGGCAGACCTCCTTGTCCCTCTGGGCCCTGCCTGCCGCTCTGCTCCTTGACCTGACCCCCTCTCCTTCCTACAGGTCAGCCAGGATGGCAAGGCGCTGCTGGATGTGCTGCAGCGCCCCCTGAGTCCTGGCAACTCGGAGTCCCTCACAGCCACGGCCAACTACTCCAAGGCCGTGCACCAGGTACTGGACGTGGTGCACGAGGTGCTGCACCACCAGCGGCGACTCGAGAGCATCTGGCAGCACCGCAAGGTGCGGCTCCACCAGCGGCTGCAGCTCTGCGTCTTCCAGCAGGACGTCCAGCAGGTAACAGGCCCCCGCATCCAGCATCCGTCCCAGGCAGGCTAATGGCTAAGTCCCTGACTTAGGTGCTCAGGACTGGGAACATCTGATTGATGGAGGGATAGAGGGCAGTTTCACCCCTAGCTAAAAATGCTGTCTGGACTTGTTAAATTCATGCTTCTCGCCCGAGCCAACTGGGCCTTCTCACCGTGTGGTGCTGAGAAGGGACACTCCGTCTGAGGAATAGCAATTCCTTGCAGTCATGTGACATAGTTTTCTATGGGAGAGCTTGAGTATCGCTTATCATGAGCTATCTGGACAGCTCAGGGGCCTGGGAGGTTATCTGAGTGCTGTCAGGGTTGGACCCCACATGAAATGAGCTCACTTCTTAGCCAGGGATGCAGGTTTCCTGCTAGAGTGGGAGTTTGGGGTGGGATACGGGGCCTTTAGGGGGTCCTTTGGCAAGATTGGACTTGGAAAACCAGGTTTATTTTTATTTTTTATTTTATTTTATTTTATTATTTTTTTTTATTGTTAGTTTCATGTGTACAGAACAATGCAATAGTTATCCTTTTCACCCTTCACACAGAAACAACCCCCATCCCCCATCTACTGCCTTCCCACCCCCGATAGCATACTTATCTATTGCAATTCCATTGACTCCATTTCCACACTCTACTCCACATCCCGTGATTATATGTATATATAATTATAGTTGACATACGCTATTATTCAACATCAGCTTCAGAAATACAGTGGGGTGGTCAGGCCTCTACACCGACTATGAAGTGGTCTCCCTAACAAGACATGAGTCCATCTGGCCCCCTAAAGAATATTTACAACATTATTGATTATATTTCCCAGACTGTCTTTTCTATCCCTGAGGCCATATTGTAGTTACCCATTTGTATTGTCTCATCCCTTCCCCTTCTCCTTCATCCCCACCCCCTCCCAACTAGTAACACTCAGTGTTTCTTCTGTGTCTCTGAGACTATTTCTGTTTACATTTCTCATTTATTCAGTTTTTTAGATTCCATGTATAAGTGAGATCATATGGTATTTGTCTTTCTCTGACTGACTTATTTCACTTAGCATAATGTTCTCTAGTTACATCCATATTGTTGCAAATGGTACTATTTCTTCTTCTTTATAGCTGAGTAATACTCCATTGTGTAAATGTATCACAGTTTCTTAATCCAGTCATCTACCGATGGGCATTTTGGTTGTTTCCAAGTCTTCGCTATTGTGAATAGCACCACAATGAACATAGGGGTGCATATATTTTTTCAGATTAATGTCTTGGGTTTCTCTGGATAAATACCTAAGAGTGGAATTGCTGGGTCATAAGGTAGTTCCATTTACAGTTTTTTGAGATACCGCCATACTAATTTCCATAGTGGCTGCACCAGTCTGCAGTCCCACCAGTAGTGTACCAGGGTTCCCTTTTCCCCACAACCTCACCAGCATTTGTTGTTCATTGATTTATTGATGATAGCCATTCTGACTGGGGTAAGGTGGTATCTCATTGTGGTTTTTATTTGCATTTCCCTAATGCTAAGTGAGGTTGAACATTTTTTCATATGCCTGTTAGCCATCTGTATGTCCTCTTTGGAGAAATGTCTCTTCATATCCTCTGCCCATTTTTTAATTGGGTTGTTTGTTTTTTTGGTGTTGAGTTGCATGAGCATTTTATATATTTTGGATATTAACCCCTTATCAGATATCTCGTTGACAAATATCTTCTCCCATTCAGTAGGCTTCCTTTTTGTTTTATTGATGGTTTCTTTTGTTGTGAAAAAACTTTTAAGTTTGATGTAGTCCCATATGTTCATTTTTTCTTTTACTTCCCTAGCCCGCGGGGATGTATCAGTAAAAATATTGCTCAGGGTAATGTCTGCAAATTTACACCCTACATTTTCTTCTAGGAGTTTTATGGTCTCAGGTCTTACATTTAAGTCTTTAATGCATTTTGAATTTGTTCTTGTATATGGCGTAAGGAGGTTGGGAAACCAGGTTTAAAACATGGGCCATTGATGACTGTATGACCCATAATTAGAGGTTATTTCTGGTTTAGTATGTCTTTCGGCATTATTATGCTAGTCATGGCTTTTTCCTTTACCACAAATAATGAAGATATGGTTATGTTTCTGACTTTAAAATGATAGCATTGCCACAGATGCCCTTTTGGATGAAAGAACCCATTCTTTCCCCCTCATACTTCCTCTGTCTGTCTCCCTGGAGACTCCTGAGGGCTTTGCCCTGAGGACTGATCCACTGTGGTGGGGAGAGCGGGGAAGGTTGGAAGCTGGGGACTGAGATCGAGGCTTCGCTTCATCTCCCTGCTGGTTCATGGGGAGAGGCAAGGGTGGGGGCACTGGTGTTATTAGACTTTTCTGTGGCCCTCACATTATTTCAAGATTATATGTGCATAGTAACATTTCACTCTCCTTCCGTATCTTCTGTGGTATTGACCACGTGTAGTCCAAAAATGCATCAAAGTATACATGGACGATTGAGAGCCAACTGGACGTTTCTTTGGACACACTGGTTCCCTTCACAGCTACTGTTGGGAGGGGCCTGGTGCTGACTGACACCCTCTGGGTAAGGGGATTCGCCGTGCAGTCAGTCCCAGGAGTAGACAAGCCTTCGGGAGTGTCCCCATTCTTGGGCTGCCCTACCTCCCTTGCAGCTCCTTTTCCTCAGCTGGGGCAGTGATTGAGTCATCAGAGGCAATGCCTCAGCCTCGGCCTCAGGAGAGATGGGCACTGCTTATGTGCTGGCTCCAGCTCTGAAACCCTTGTGGGGCCTGCTGGGAATGGAGAAGCAAATAAATCAGTTGCCTACTCCTGCCATCTGGAGCCGTCCAGAGAAATGTATCATCCCTAAGCACAGAGGAGCATGGAGTCCATCTGTGATTGAGATAGACGGAGGTGCCATCTATGCTGGAGGCGGGCAAAAGGCCCCCAGCAGGAGGGTGGCATCCAGACTTGAACTGCCTGGGAACTGTTATCAGACTTTCCGTGGCCACCATGACATCGACACTAAAGCTAGGAAAAGGTATAAGAAAAGCACACCTGTGACTATTCTGTAATCACGCTCTTAAAAATGAGAGCATTTCTGGAATTGACACCTCATTAATTCATCTCTACTGTGCAAATCAAATTGTCGGCACTGAGGAAGAGCAAGCAGAAGATTATGAAGTGGATGTGATGGGGGTTTGAATTTCCCATGAGAACAGAATTCCTCAGGACGGTTAATTCCATTTCAGGATATGTGCATATGACGTCTGGGAACATGACTTCATTCACCCTTGTCCCACTCGCTGTCTTTCTTACCATGGATCTGGCACAGGGGCAGACACACAAAGAAAAATGTGAAAAATAGGGGTTACGAAGCCTGGTGGTGACCTCAAATGTTTGCCTGCCACCCAAACAACCATGAGTGCCGATAGGTGTCTGAGCTGGTGCTTCAGGGGTTTCTGGACGTAATGCACACAGTAGTTAGAGCAAAGGACTTGGACTTTGGGCTCCTGACTCCCAGAAGTTGTATGTATTTATTGGGTTTGATTTTGCATGTTTCATCTTTTTTATTCCAGTATTTCCCTGAGAGTAGAAACCGTGGCTTCTTCCTCTCCGTGCTCCTTACAGCTCTTAGCTGTGTCTGGCGTGAAGCTGGGGTTCTCTTTGTACTTGCTGATGTGAGCTGAAATGATCACTGGAGGGACCCCAGCTTCTGCTCCTGTAAAGTGAACGCCATTTAACCCTCCCTCCCGACACACCCAGTAGTTGCTGGTGAGCAGCAGGAACCTGCCTGCAGAAGCTGTGATGTGAAAGTCCTGAGGGGTTCCAGCTATTGACAGCCCAGAGGACACAGGGACACACCCTCAGTGCTCATGAAGTACCCTGGTGGCTCGTCAGTTATTCAGCAAGCGTGGGCCTCTCCAGTTGGCCCACCACTTGACTAGGTCCTGGCAAGATGCCTGCTTAGTTATAATGGCAGAAAACATACAAATTTGAAATTATACAGGACAGTTCTATGAGAATTGTCATATGCAGGGCAATAGCGTATGGATGGAACAGTTATGGGCAGAGGCGTAAGGAGTCAGAGTTGGTATCTTGAAGGAGAGAATTGATCGAACCACATAGTCTGGATGCAAGGCTCCTGAGCACATTAGGGTTCCAGAGATGTTTACTCGGTAGCTTACGTGGGAAGCTTGTGAGCGAGCCTCAGTAGCTGGGACAATGCAGAATCACAGATAAGAACATGGGCTCTGGAGTCAGATAGCCTGGGTTTCAATCCTGCTCTAATAAGTCCCGGCTTTGTGATCTTGGGCAGGTTGCTTCACCTCTCATGCTTTAGTTTCTTCACCTCTAACGTAGGAACGATCATAGTCCCTGTCTCATCAGACTGAAGGATATGCAAGTACAGGGCTTGGCACACTGCCTGCCTAGCATGTGGTAAAATCCTCCATTATTGTTGTCTGGGTTTAGTCACATCCTCTTTGAGCGGTACTTGGGCGCCCCCTGCTGCTTGTGCTGTTGAGGACCCCCAGCATGATTCCTTGGCTTTCTACAATAGCAACGGTCTCATGGGTCTGCTGAGTTCCATCTCATTCAGTGATCAAATCTCAAGCTGTCAAGAAGTTGGAAGAGCACCCAGGCGAACCTACTCTATGGTTGAGGAATTGAGGCCCAGCAATGTAACGTAACATGGCTATAACCACACAGCCAGTTAATGATAACACTAAGACCGGAAGCTGGGTCTTCTGGCTCCCAGGCCAGGTGCCATACAGAAAAGCCACACGAGAGGGGAGTCAGGAAGACAGAGAAGGAGAACTGGAAGAGAGACAGGAAGCACACATGCACACTTACTATAGAGGGAGAGTGACGGACAGACAGATACAGACACCCTGAAACAGGGAGTGAGAGACAGAGACAGACAATGGGGGAACAGAAAGGACGGGGGAGAGAGCTTTGAATACAGAGAGCAGAAAACAGACATACATGGAATGGGAAGAGAAAGAAAAAGAGGAAGGCGAGGAGAGTGACAGAGGGGAAAAGGCGGTGCCTGCCTGATCCCTTTTGCCCCATTGCCATTTCAGGGGCTGGTCTTTGCCCGAGTAGGAACACTTTGCCCTTTAAGGGCCCAAAGCAGAGTAAAAGCAGAGAGATGACTGGCAAAGATAGACGCCAGTGGAAATAAGATTCCATTTAAACATCTGTGGCCAGAATTAGTCTGACGCGTCATCTCGGTGGTAGCCCTCCCTTAGGTCCCAACACGTGTATTCTCAGCTTTCTCTTCCTGCTGGGCTTGGGGACAGTGGAAATAAATCTCTAAGGATCAAACTGGAATTTAGTTCTTTAAGCTGCAGAAAGGCGTGAATGGGGCACACCTGCCGTAGTATTGCTCATGGAATCGTTTCTAATGCTATTGTTTTTCTGGTTTTGAGTGAGGTAATACTGAGCAGTAGCCAAAAGAGCGCACCCATCCCTCTCCACCTTCTGTCTCTCCTTTCCCTGGAACGCCCGTCGCTTCCCACGGATGTAAAGGACGGTACTTCCAAGTCCAGGTAGACCTGACCCAGTGACGAGGAGAACAAGGGGTGGCTAGATTCTTGATCTTTCTGGTAGAGGCAAATTCTAGCCCATTGCTTTGTAGCCAGAGCAACCGTTCTGAGCACTCTCTGCAGGCTATCATGTCCTACCTCCCCTTTCTCTTCTTCTTTCTCCATTTTGTGCAAGAATAAATTATAAAGTGTTTAGAACACCCGCTGTATACAAGGCCTTGTGCTGAGAGTTGGGACACACAACTGGCACACAGCTATCTAGGTTCAGGCCCGAAGAAACAAAACAACAATGGACTGGTGGAGTCAGAGCAGAGAAAGTTCCCTGTGGTTGGGGTAGGATTTGCACTGGTCCTTGGAGCCCAAGCACAGGAGATGGGGATGGCAATGCTGCGGAAGGAGAGAGTTAAGTTATAGCCAGGGGACAGGGAAGAGGAAGTCTAACTGGGTGCTTGTTCCTGGCAGCAAAAGGAGGTGTGGGGGATAAGGCTGCAAGGCTTAGGAGTGGTCTTGATGGTGTGTGGGGGACAGTGACATATTTGAGGCTCCAATATCCTTCCTTAAAAATACTGTCTTTTCCTTTTAAGCAGTCCAGTCAGGTGAGCTCGTGAGGGCTGTGATGGCAGAATTTATCTGGCTCGGTGACTTTCCATTGTGAATGAATGTATTAATATTAAAGTACATAGTTTTTGTATTACAAATGCATCTCACCTGTTTCTATCCGTTTTACTGGAGCCTCGCATGGAAAATTACAGCTTTTACTATGTCAGCTCTTGCCTGCCTAGGAATGTGTAAAAAGGATTTGAGAATAATTTATTTTTAAACTCCAGTTATTCCATCTTGTACTCACTATAGTGACTATCCCCCCTTAATCATACTGAACCAGTTTGGGCATGATATAACCCAATTGACAGCTTTGCATAACAAAAGAAGGGCATTTGGGTTGCACAGAGAATGAGTAGTTAGGAAACAGTGTCCAGAATGATGGTGGATCCAGAAAGTAACTCTCCCTGTAAGAAGCAAGGATTAAAGCATCTAATACAAAGGAAAAAGCTCAGGGTGTAGCCCCAGATAGATCTGGGAACACACACAAGGGGGAACCATTTGAAATCTGAACTAATGGTTACTTGGTGAGTATGTTAAGGAGAGGATTCAAGCATCAGAGCGATGGTTGGATTCCAGCCCTGAGATTTTGTTCCTGGGATTAAATGTGCCTATAAAAGTTTTCTTGTTCAAAACTCAGGCTTCATTATCTTTATGAGTGAGTATGATTGAACATCTAATCCCTTCATGTGCCTTTTCTTATTTAACCTCCCAACACTATGAGGCAGGTGATAGTTTGGTCTCCATCTTACTGATGAGGAAATCGAGGCTTCCAAAGGTTAAGTAAACTTGCTGTTGAGGTTAGCAGAACAGGAATTCAAACCTAAGTGCACCTAATCATTAGGTCCATGCTCTTAGCCTCTCTGCTCTGCCCTGGGTACTCCTGGGTACTATGCTAGGTGATAGGATTGCAGAGAGACACAGCCCCTGCCCTTGGGCTGTTTGTAATTTACTAATGGAATGTCATTGCTCAAAGGGCCCTGATGGATTACTTGGTCCCAAAGAATGAGACTTGCCCAAGGTCATATAGCCTCTGACACCTGCAGTTCGTGCTCAGATTACCAGTAGGACCCATGGGCAGCCATACTCACACCCAAGCACTCTTTCTATCTGTCCCATTATTATACAATGCCCGTTAGAGCTATTTATCTTGCGCAGATTTTCCCGAAACAGACACTACCCATTTTCATTTGGTTTCCGCAATCATAATTATGTTAAAAAGCATTGCTGCTGCTTTTCTTTGTAGCATATTATCTTGAATAATATCCGTTTGTCCATGGTAGTATTTAGCAGTATTAAAGTTCTCAATTAAGCTTTTTGGTGGTTATAATCCAGTCATTCAAGTACATTCAAGTATATAATAGATGATTCTTTGGACAGAGTGGATGCCCAGAAAAAGCAGGGTTGAGGCTCAGCAGAACTGGCAAGGTAGGAAGGGGAGAAAGGGAGGACTCTGCTTGTCAGGATTGATTTCTGATTGGAGTGACAATAAGGAAACATTCCCATCTGCCTCTTTGGTGTTACTGATCTTAGAGGGAGCACTTGACCCCTCTCCCCATTGTAGGAGGCTGGTACTAAAGGGTCTGATCCAGCCCTCTCCATGTACTCCCTAGGTAGGTAGACTTAGTAAGGTCGGGGAGTGAGCTGTAGAGGCTTGCCCTTGACATGTTCAGACCCTCCTGCCTGGGAATTTCATGGACTCCTAGTACCCCTCTGTATTCTACACGCCACCCCTTTCCTTTCTGCCCTACTTTCTGCTTTCCCCTCTTCCCGTCCTCATCATGGCCTTCTCCCTTTGTACTTACTTTTATTTCCTGAATGCAAACTCTGTTCTGACTGAAGAGTAGTCTTTCTGTAGTGAGCACCTTTCAAGGAGGACCTGGGTGCCTCCATCGAGCAGGGTTGGGAGGCTGGCGGGGCCTGGGAGGCAGTTACTGAGGAGTTACCGAGCCTTGGGGCTTCCTTGATCCACCATAATTTTAAAACCTGTAATGTCCTCAGTTGCTTTATTATTATTATGCTAACAAATGACAAGACAGTTACCATCCAGGGTCACTTCTTTCTGATAACCCCTGCGTTCAGCATGTCCTTGACCTCAACATGCTATTTCTAGAGCCTTGCATCCTGGGCGAAGGATCTTAGACTCACACTTTATAACTAGTAGGAAGCCATTGAAAGATTTTGAGCCAAAGAAACAGGCAATCGGAGTGAAGTCTGAGGTATTTTGGTGCCAGTGGGGGGCTGGGTTGGAGTGGGAAGATCCTGGGAGCCCCAGTCTCATGGTGTGGTCACACATAAACTAGGGTGATGAGGCAAGGGGAGGTCTGAGTGGATTTATGAAAAAAAAAGTCACTGGAAATTGCTGTCCATTTTGTTGGAGAAAATAAGAGAGGTGTGGAGTGTGAACATTGAACTGTATTTTTCAAAGTGTGGTCCTTGGACCCCTAGCATTAAAACCCTCTGGGCAAATTAGGGAGTGTGCTAAAAACAGATGATCTGGCCCTATTCCACACTTTCTGATTCAGAATTTATGGGTGAAGTGATGCCTATGTTTTAAAAAGCACCCCACATGATTCTGAGGCATTCTAGAGTCTGAGAACCTCTGACTTAATGAGATTCAAGTCTTAGTGATGACAATATGGTGGCACCAGAAACAGGCATCAAGGCACAAGGGTGAGGAGATTCCCTCAAGAAGGTGCCAAGGACAAGATGAGTTCCAGTCACCCCAGCCTCCTCTGTGTTGGGAAGAGACAGGTGTGGGCTGGCTGGGAGTGGAGGGGACCAAAGGAGGGAGGTGGCTGGAACTTGTGTCGTCTGGTCTTTTAGCAGCTTCCACCCAACATGGTAAGGACCACGGTTCTCAGGAAAGGGAGTCTATACACCTGCGAATGAATTTCAGCTGAGCAGCCCTTCAGGAAAAGGATGGTTTTTCCCACCATAGCAGGACATTTATTTTAATCATACCTGTTCCAAAGAGGGAACAGAGAGTGAATTGCTGGTAATTGGACATTTCAGAGAGCGCCTACATGCTCTCCGGGTGGTACTGGCAGTGTATGAGCTGTTCCCTTTCAGAACTTACATTCTGTGCTCTACAAGGAGGTAAAAATAATGACCTGAGGGACTGTCCTGGGTGCTCTCACACATTGTGTGTACTTGAAACTTGAACAGAACAAAATATGTTGTAAGCACCTGACCTTGTGTAAACTCTCCTTCATTCGCCTCAGAATAATGGCTTTCTAAAGAGCGGGGAGGCTGGGGGCTGGGAGGGAGCAGTTCTTCAGTTTACTTAAAACCACAAACCATCTTGCTTGTTTTATTGTAAATCAAATAATGATACAGACTTAATAATTGATTTCAAATAAGCTGATCTATCAGAGAGTCCAATGAGGGAATCAGAGAGCTGGGATTCTGATTTCATAGCTGTTTGCAAACTGTCTCCCTTTCCTTTCATGGTTTTTACCCTTAATCACACAGGAAGTTCTCAAATCAGATCGATTGGATTCATTCACTCATTTATTCAGCAGATGGTCTTTGAGAACCCAGCAGAGAACCAAACAAAACCCCTGCCCCTGTGGAGCTTACACGTAGGAGGTAAAGAGAAGGTACCACCACAAACACACAAATCCGTGATAGGTCACATAGTGACAGCCAGTGATGAGCAGAGAGCTGAATGAATAAGCCACGGCATGTGTTTAAGAAGAGATTCCAGGGGCCGGCCGAGTGGCTCAGTTGGTTAAGAGCTCGCTCAAGAGTGTGAGCTCTGAGCAACAGCGGTTCGAGTCCCGGCCTGAACTGAGCTGCCAACAGGTGACAGGATGGCTCAGCTAAAAAAAAAAAAAAGAAGAAGGGGAAGTTACAGGCACACAAAATGAGATCTAAAAGCCTTGAATTGAAACTAGAATGAACTGGGTGTGTTCCCAAAAATGGGAGAATGGCTGGAGGGGCTGGCGAGCAGACAACAGGGAAAAGGGGGTAAGAAGTGTGGAGAAATGGGCTGGGCCTATATCAAATCAGGCCTTACAAGTTACGGAGAGAATTTGGATTTTCTAAGTGTGATAGGAAACAATTGTAGAGTTTCAATAAGGCAAGTGTCATGATTTGATTTATATTTAAAGATGTAGGTCTGGCTGCTGTGTGGACGGGGATGGCAAGAGTAAAAGGAGAAAGGCCTCTTAGAGGGTTGGTGGGATGAGTGCGGAAAGATGGCGGTCTGGACTAGGGTGGTTGTGCTTGAAACAGTGTACAGGAAAGAGTAAATAAGAAAGACTCCCAGGCTTGTGGCTAAGCACTTAAGTGAAGTGTGTTATCTTTTGCTGAGACAGGAAAGACCAGGAAAGGAGGAGGGTGAGGCAGAAGGGAATAAAGAGTTCTGTCTTAGATAAGTTAAGTATGAGGTGCCTGTTATTTGCCAAACTGGAGAGGAAGAGTAGACAGTTGGGTACATGAGTTTCAATCTCAGGAGAGAAATGACGCCTGGAACAGTGAATATGGAAATTACCAGCACATAGATGATATTGAAAGCCATGGAACTGGATGAGATCATCCAGGGAGTAAGAGAAGAGAAAGAAGAGGTCCAGAACTGAGTCCAAAATGTGTTATAGAGGCTGGGCAGATGACGGGGGTTAGCAAAGAAGACTGCAGTGGAGATCAGTGAGCCCGGGGGAGTTCCCAGTGAGGATGGTGTCTTCCTCTTACAAGAGGCTGAACATGGTAGGCACCTCTGGTAGGCAGGGCGGGGGGGCCACAATGGCCAGGGATTCAGAACCTGGACGGCTGAGGATGGCTTTTTGGGAGGACAGCCCAGCAGTGGAAATCCTCAAGGAAGGACGGTCGAGTAAGGGAGGAGGGAATCTCTGTGTCGGGACAGCCTGGTGTAGGGCGATGGAGCCCAAGCCAAGTGGGCAGAGCATCTGTGTGAGGGTGGCCTGGCACAGGTGCAGAGATTGCACAGGTCAAGGAGGCCATCCTGAGGGGCGAGGGCTGTGGTGTGCAGTGTCAGCCTGGGCGGAGTGAGGAGCACAGTCATGCAGGGAGGGCAGCCCAGCTCAGAGGACTGGCATTGACACAGGGTGAGGATGTGTCCATACAGGAGGCCAGGCAAAGGAAGTATATTAGGAGGTGGTCTTGGAATGAACTCCTGAGGAAGGGAAGGGAGGAAGGATTAGATAGAGGGTAAAG
>NW_017731358.1:5169013-5181994 GCF_001890085.2 Hipposideros armiger | reverse complement strand
CTCTAGGACTCGAGCATGTTGTCACTTATCTTTCCTTCTGCCAGGAAGTCATTGTTTCTGTCTTCCTCCTCTGCCCAGGTGTTGGACTGGATTGAAAACCATGGTGAGGCCTTTCTCAGCAAACACACAGGGGTCGGCAAGTCCCTGCATCGAGCTCGGGCCCTGCAGAAGAGGCACGATGACTTTGAAGAGGTGGCTCAGGTGAGAGGCTGTGTGTGGCTCTCTGTGTGCATGCGTGTGCGTGTGCGTGCGTGTGTGTGTGTGTGTGTAGCGGGGTGAGGGAGACTAGGGCTAGGCTTTGGTGTTTGCTGGGGCATGTCAGATAGATAGCCCGTGGTTTCTGGGCTGCCTTTCTGCGTGATGCAAGGAGACCTTTATCTGCTATCGGATCACTAGGCGAGGGGTAAATAAACTCTTAGTTTATGGTCTTCAAAGGAAACCATTCTGCTAGCATGATCTGTAAAAGCCTTGTCTACAAGGTGGTGATGGCGGGAGGGAATGACATTAGATCCATTGACAGCCCAAAGCTACCCCTGTGGTTGTCACTGCAGGCGATAGGAGCTGAAAGTCAGCACCAGCTCTGCTTACAAAGCTGTGTGCCTTCCAGGACCCAGAGGCAGAGATGGCACCTGTTTACCAAGCCATGCACCCACGTATGCCCAGAGAGTGTGCCTTTGTATCACTGGCACAATATAGTCTGTAATTTGCACAATAGTCAACATTTTAGCTGAGCTGCCCATCTGATCCAAAAAGGGCACCGTTTCCTAATTTGCACAAAGAGGCTGAATGAGAGGCCTTAACCATTTGTCTTACTGGTGGAGTGATAGAAGAGAGTTTCTGTTCTGAGCCTACAGCCCCCCAGTTTTATCCTGTCTCCCTTATATTCCTTTTTTGGGGGGAGTTTCCAAATGGATCCTGAAAATATTCGTTTTCAAGATAAAATACTGCCGTCCAATTCTTTGTCAGATGTGATCAGTTGCAGTGGAAAATAAAACACTTAAGACTAAGCAGGGAAAGGGCAGCTGGGAAAGGTATCCATATGGGGCAGGGTGTGCTGGAGGAGTGAGGATGCCAGCCTTAACCAGAGCTGGCTCCCATCCTACTAGGTGGGCAGTCCTCAGTGTGGGGGTCACGCTGGGCATTGTGCAGAGCCCCGACCCTCACCCAGGGAGGCCACCAGCGCCAGACAGATACGGGCTGTGGGTGCAAAAGGAGAGGGCGTGCCAAGAACCAAAGGAATCTTCTGGAGGACAGGAAAGCAGTGGGAGCATACTATATCTCTAGGGGGGGCTGCGAGTATATGCCGAAAAATGAGAGGCCTGACAGGAGCCAGAAAGACCATGTCAGCAGGGACCTGAACCTGGTCCGTGCAGGTAGATTAGACCCAACCTATGGAATAAAGTATGAAATCTTTGTGCCCTCTGGTGGGAGTGTAAAATAGTGCAGCCACTGTGAAAAACAGTGTGGTGGTTCCTCAAAAAAATTAAACATAGAATTGCCATACGATTCAGCAAACTCACTTCTGGGTATATATCCAAAAGAACTAAAAGGTGGGCTGTAAAAAGGTATTTGTACATCCGTGTTTATAGCAGCATTGTTCACAGTAGCCAAAAGGGGGAAACAACACAAGTGTCCATCCATGGGTGAATGGAGAAGCAGCATGTGGTCTATGCATACAACGGAATAGTATTCAGCCTTGAAAAAGGATCCTACAACACGGATGAACCTTGAAGACAGCATGCTATGTGAAATAAGTCAGTTGCAAAAGGACAAATATTGTGTGAGTCCACTTATAGGAAGTAACAGAATAGTCAAATTCATTGAGGCAGAAAGTGGAATAGTGGTTGCTATTCTACCTAGTAGAATAGGGGCTGGGGGAGAAGGGAAGGGAGAGTTAATTATTTAATCGGTATAGAGTTTTAGCTTTGCAAGATAAGGAGTTCTGGAGTTGGATGGTGGTGATGGTTACACAGCGATGTGAATCTACATAATGGCGCTAAGCTTCACAAGTTTTTAATGTATATTTTACCACCACCAACACCACCACCACCACCACGACAACAACAAAAAGAAGCCACCAGGGCCTTCTGCGGAATGAGCTGGCGATGGCAGCATACTATCCACACAGGCCCTGTGTGCCTTTGGTGGACAAGATGTAGTATGGACCCAAAATATCTGGGTGGCCAGGCATTCTGGGTGCCTCTTCAGTCTGTTAGGGGGCAAAGGATGGAAGAAGGCCAAATGGATTCCCCACCTGCTGANTTAAACCTCATTAATATATTCATATGTACGAGATCTGACAATTAAGTTTGCAAAGTCGTCCTAGAAAAAGTGCTACATACCTCATGGCTGAATATCACTATGATCACCTTTGAAGTACTCCCCTCGGGAAGCTATGCACCAACTCCAGCACCTAGTCCACCCTTCAAAGCAATTTTGGAACTCTTTTTCTGGAATGGCCATCAGAGCTGTCGTCGTATTATCCTTGATGTCCTGAATGTCATCATCAAAATGTCTTCCTTTCAATATTTCCTTTCTCTTCGGGTAAAGAAAGAAGTCATTGTGGGCCAGATCAGGTGAGTAGGGAGGGTGTTCCAATACAGTTATTTATTTACTGGCTAAAAACTCCCTCACAGACAGTGCTATGTGAGCTGGTGCATTGTCATGATGCAAGAGCCATGAATTGTTGGCGAATAGTTCAGGTCATCTAACTTTTCCACGCAGCCTTTTCAGCCAAATAGTAAACTTAGTTCTGTTTGTCCAGTTGGTACAAATTCATAATGAATAATCCCTCTGATATCAACAAAGGTTAGCAACATCGTTGCAACAAGTTCACAAACTTAATTGTCAGACCTCGTACATTTCTCTGAACTAATACCATCTTGTTGTGGGCTTAATGATACTGTCACTGAAGACTTTGAAGGCTTCCACACTTGACACAATTGCAGGCATTAATTTATCTCAGTGTCCGAGGAAGTGAAGCCAAAGGCTAGAATTCTGTAAAGCTAGAAGTCCTGTGCCTGCAGTCCATGGAATGATTTGGCCTATGTGCTTGCCCCAGGACAATCTGCAGAAGAGACCAAGGAATGGATTAAAGTATCTTTTTAAACAGGCCCACTTCATCTAAATCATTTTCCCAAAAGTCCTTCTAACATTTGAGAAGGCTAGTATATTATTAATCAAATGTGCAGTTCAAGTTTAGTGCTGTAGGAATAGAGTGGACTCAGTTGACTCTTGGCAGAATCTGTAACAGACGTGTCTGTACGATAATTCTGATTTAATTGTGGCCTCCTGATTTATTGAGCACCAACTCCTCAGAAAGCAGAAGATGAACCGTTTCCCTTCTCCAACATTTTTGTTAGGACTTCTGAGCAAATGCAAAATGGATGTTAGAGGCTTCGGTCCTCCCTACATTTCAAGGTTTTTACTAAGGGGTTTCCACTCCCCCTGCCAAGTGCCCCTCAAGACAACACATTTTCTCACCTTCTCAGCATCCCTCACTCGTCTCTCGACTGCTCCAGACACCTCTGTTCCAGCTTCTCTAAACACCAAGGAAAATGTCTTGAGGCCAAATCACTAGATCTTAATCCTGGAAGAATGTGGAGTCTCCACTGCTTCTTAAAGAATCATAGATACTAAAGTCCTTACAGATGCGAAGACCTTACTTTATTTGGTTGGTTGGTTGGTTGGTGCTGATTGGAGGAGAGAAGTGGAAACGAGCCAGAGAGGACAGTTGTCCTGATGATCAGTTACGTTGAGCGTAGCTCCACTTGAGGACTGACTTCTCTGGACTTTATTTCCAAGATTAAGAAGCGAGTCCTAGAAGCACAAGGAGGCAGGACCCTCCTGACTGGTTGCCTCTGCTGTGGAACCGCGCTGATCTGACTCTGCCTAATTTCCTCCTGATGTGTCTGACTCTGTGTGGTGGGAGCAAAGGTAGTGAGGGGGTTCAACTGTGCCTGATGGCCTGTGTAGCTTGTTTAAAATCATGGGCTAATCGGGGCCGAGAAAACCAAAGAAGTAACGAGGGGATATTCTGGAGATCAAACAGGATGAGTTGAATGCAGTTAAAGGTGGGTGGGTGGTATCGCCAATGACAGCAATGAAAGGCCCTGCATCTACAGTGGATGAAACATTTCNATCCCCAAAGGGGGCTGACAACTGAAGGCTGTCTGCCTGGTGGTGGCACTCCCAGCCATAGAGGTAAAAAGTCCATTATGGCATCTCACAGAATCCACCCTCTGCATGGTCTCAAAGTACCTCCCTCAAATAGTTATTAATTACAAAGGGAATAAGAGAAACTTTTGCAGCGAAGAAGGCTGGAAGACTCCACCTTAATCAAATGATCAAAGTTAACATCACTGGTAACAGGGCAAACTGAAATTGTATTCCACCTGATGGAATGCACTGGGAAACACAAGAATCATTTTTGTGATATTCCTGATTCGAATCATGAGAAAACATGAGACAAACCCAAATTGAGGGACATTTTATAAAGTAATAGCCTGGTAATGGTTAAAAAGTGTCAAAGGCAGGCAAGTCAAGAGAAGCCTAAGGAACTATATTAAAGGGACAGCTAAACACAACATGTGCTCTGGACTGTACCCTTCTGCTCTAAAGGTCAGTATTGGGACAGATGGCAAAACTTGAATGGTGTCTGGGTTTTAGATGGTAGTGTTGCTGCCAGAACCACTTGGCTTTGAATCCTGACTCCGCTAGTTGATAGCTGTGTAAGCTCAGGCAACTTAATTAACTTCTCTGTACTCATTTTCTTCATCCAAACATGGGGATAATCACTTTCACCTCCCAGGGTTGTCCTAGTGCTTGACAAGGAACAAGCCCTTCTTGGTCTCATCTTCCAAGGAGAGGAGCTGCAGTGCCCTCGATATAATAAAATGATGAAATATTTGAGTTAGAGGCAGATGGTCTGATCCAGCACCCTAAAATGAGGCAGTGGGGTCCCGAGAGGAGAATGCTCACAGCCAGCTGGGTCACAACTGGGACAAGAACCCAGGTTCTCTTGACCCTAAGGATGGTGTCTGTAAGTTAGGATGATCATGATGGTGTCACATTGTAACAATGCTTTAGGAACCGAAAACACTTGAATATGTAAGTAGAGCTTAGAAACCAACTTAAAACTTTGTTCCAAAGGCGATTGTCTCTCAGTGCAGGGGTCTCCTGTCCTGGCTGGACGATCCATGGGGGTCTCCTCTGACACTAAGTTTCTACCATGTTAGAAGAATCCAAAAAGTTAGCGTCCCAGAGCAGAAAGCAGCTAGACCCTTGATTTTCTCCCATTAACTCAGTTACATTCCTGGCCCCTGTTCAGAAAATATCAACAATTCTCTTCAAAGGGACTTTCTCTCCTGTCCTTAGCAGACAGAAAGAACTGTCTCTTCCCCTGAAAAGCTCTCTGTCTTGATTGTATGCTGGTTGGAATAAACACAATTAGCTGAGGAAGAAAGGGGGTGATTAGGGAATTATGTATAATGACTGTTCGATGGGCTCCCAAACCCGGTTCAGGACGTGAGTAGCTCTCTTGGAAAAGACTGTTCTGGGAAAGGACTGATTTCTGGTTGAGAAGTTGGGACATGAGAAAGGAGGAGGAGCTTTGCAAGTTGTTTACGAGATTGCCTGCCTGCTGTAGTGGCAAGGAGTCCCGGACTTACCGGGCTATTGTTCCCAGAGACAGGGTGAAGATCAGGCCTAGAGCTGAATGGGGTGGTACAGCTTTTCCCACGAGAGTAGGGCGGGAACCTCAGGCATGTTTGCACTTGACAGTTCATGGCTATGAACATTAATTGAGCATCTCCTGCAGGTACAGTGCTGGCAGGGGTGCTGGGGGCAGGGGCAGGATGAAAGGGTAGGATACACTGTGAGAACCCCATACGCCTTCAGGAACTAACTACCTGCTGAGTGGGGCAGTGGAGAGGGTGGAGATACACAGAGAATCTTGAATGCAGACTGTGAGAGGTGCTAAGATAGAGTTACTATGGGAATATGGAGACATTCAGCCCAAAGTTATGTGTTGTGAGAGATGAGTTTGAGTTGAGTCCAGTTCAACATGTCTTAAGCAAACTACTCAGCACAGCACCATTCTACAGACAGCAATTACAAGGAGGTCGGAGTCTAGTGGGAGAGGCGGGCCCCGTGGACAATAATTGTGGTTTGAACAGAATCAGAGAAGAGTGATACCACTCTCGCCTGAGTGGGTTATTAAAGAGAAAAGGCTGTTCAAATCTAGTGATTTTGAGATGGTGCTTAAAGGATGAGCCTAGGAAGTGGATATAGGGAGAAAAAAGAGATGGACATTGCAAGTGAAGTTAAACATAGTGACAGCAAAACTCAGGAGGTGGGAAGCAGCTTTTGCGATGTTTAGGGGTGAGGCAGGAACTCATTGGAGGTGGGGTTGAGAGGGAGGTGGGGCTGGCCACAGAGGACTTTGCATGTCAGGTTAAGGGGCCCCTCAAAAACTATGTCCCAGTGAAATGCCCCTTCAAGAACGCACAGGTTAATTCCACTTAAGCCTAAGTTTGCATTCTTCAAATGGATTTGGTGTCCCTAATTTTTTTTATTATTAGGATCCAGCTATATGAACATTATAATTCACTTTTATACCTTAGTGTATAAAATTGCTTCTTTGAAACTAAAGACACATCTTGCCAGAATCAGTTTGACAACTGTCATTGTGTGCTACTTCCCACTCAAATTCAGAGGCACAACTGTCATTTATCATAAGCAGAGTGTGAGTATGAAAATTGAAAAAAACAACTTAAGGAAAATCTATCCTCTCTGTGCTATGAAGGACCTTGATAGATTACATAGACTTTGGTAGGGTCCAGGGTTTGGCTTGAAATGCAGTTTGTTCTTGAACCAGTGATGTTCAGTCTGGGACTCACAGAAACTGAGGGATAGCCACACTTCCAGTGCTGCACATTAATGTATGGTGTGTCATGTAATTGTCAGAAGCACGTATCTCTGCTGTCTAGTCTGGGAAGCTGGATTATACTCTCAGGGCTGGGGGACATGGAATCCGGGTTAATAGAGCATGTCATCTAAATGTGTGTATCAAGCCGTGTTTGTTTTAAATGATCTGTCTGATAACAAAAGAATCAGAAATCAGCATTTTAAACAATAGTTAATATACTAATTAAGTTTATCCTTAGGAACTTTTTCAATCTCTATGTATTACTGAAGTAGTTTTGTTCACTTCCTAAATCATTTGCTTTTTTATCTCTTAAACCAATTTCCATGCAGTTCCTGAGTCCTCACTGAGGTTGCACATGTTTTCCCCACAGCATGAGTTCCAGTGGCAGAAGCTGGACTAAATGGAGGCAGTGTAACATCACAGAACAATCCGAGTTATATTTAAACTAAGTAAAAAGCTCTCAAATGTGAAATAGATTTTTAAGTGGTTATGGTAGAGCTAATTAAGTAAACTGTCACTAACTGAAAATGAATCGACATTTTAAAGAAAGCAGAAGAACCTAAACAGAAAACAAATTGCTTTTTTTTTAAAAAAAGATCAAAAGTTTGAAATCACACCCAGGGTATGTAAAAGCTAACCATCTGCAAACTAGTGGATGAAAAGCATTTTTCTTTAACCAATTCGCTTGCGAATATCCCATTTTGTTAAAGTAAAGATAAAAAAATGAAAAGAAATAAAACAAAATTCATGAAAACAGTGCCAGACAAGCAGGTCATACTTAACTACTNAGCCCCAGAATCATATAACCTGGGACCTAATTGAGAGCCATCCTGATAGAATTAGTGAGACTGCACTGCACTGGAGTCGGTCTACACAGTCCCAGCCCATGGTCTGGCACTTGGGAAGAAGCACCTTTTGAGTCAAATTTTGACTGAGTTCTTTGGAATCTTCTGTATTTTCTTTTAATTGAAAAAAAAAACCTAAAAAATTACTTTAGATGATGCCGTAAGAAACCAGTTTTGTTACGAGAACATGGGAATTCTTACTCTGCCCATTTCCCCAGCCCCACTAAGTGCCTATGATTTTTCCAGCTGGGATAGTTACCACCACACCGTGCCTAATGACTATGGGAGGCTTCAGCCCTTTCCCTTTGTTAGGTGAATGTGACAAAGTTATTTTTCCCTTTCAAAAACTCTCTTTGGTTAGAGGTGAATAAGATTGGCCCTTTTTAAAGGAATCTTAAAGGCAACAACCAAAAATAAATTAGACAAAAGAAGCATACTGATTTCATGTTCGGTGTACTGATTTTGAGTCCAAGACAAGTCATCTGGTTATATTTTTTATTCAATATATTATGTTGGCTGATAGACATTGTTTTCTTCCCCCTGTTGAGGAGACCTAATATTAGTAATAATGATAATAACAATAACATTCACTAAGTACTTTCTCTGTGCCAGACACTGTTCTAATTATTTTTTGTATGTTAACTCAGTCCTCATAACATCCCATGAGTTAGGTATTTTTAATTCCCATTTACAGATAAGGAATCTCAGGCAAAGAGGATAAATAACTAGCTCAAGTTGGCAGAGCTGGTTAAGTGGTGGAGTTGGGATTCAAACCTCAGTAGTCTGGCTCCAGAGTCTCGGCTCTTCGCTGCCTTGCCATAGAGTCTCTTGATTCATAAGAACTTCAGATGTCTCTAGGACCAGGTCTGGTGGTGTCCCCAGCTCCATCCAGAACCAGTTCCTAGTCCTCTATGTATGTGTGGTTCTGGGTAACCCCTCAGAGAGCTACGTGTTAGCACTGTGGCCACAGGACCACTTTTTTCCTCCTTGTGTTTAGCAATTCCCCTGGTGGACTCGGGTCACCTGCAGGATCCTCTACAATTTTTTAATCCAAAAGGTCTTTGTGACCCCAGGCCTCTGGGGACACTGTGACTACTCTTTACCTTTCTCTACCTGACCTCTGGCTTATCTGAAACGCATGTACCCACAGTTGATGATGACAGCTGGCTCTGCTTTCTGCTGGAGCTTGGCCTACTTAACAATGAACTTGACCAATGTCTCACCTGAGTCATCATTTCCATTTTCTAGCACAAAACGGTGGACTATACTTGGCCCAGCCCTGGACTTTTTTTGTTTCTTTTCTTTTACCTTTTGCTGAGGTCAGGCTATCATTAACTAAACCTCCTAATTTGCAAAATAATCCCCCTTGATAGCTCCACAAACCTATTTGAGACATTCCTCTCAGTTCTGATTTCCCATCTATTGGTGTTTTCCCATCTACATATGGTGTAGTGAAGAAAAGCATAGCCTTTGCAGTCAGTCTGTTTTCCTGCTAGTGGCCTTGGGCCTTGTGACAAAAACTTCCCTGCGTTTCAGCATCCCCTCTAAAATGGAGATAGTGATACCGCCCCTGAAGAGTGATACGGGTGTTAGAAAAAACATGTAGAAAGCGCTTGTTAGAGAATATGGTTCCTAGGAGGTGCCTGATGAATGGTGGGCTCTGTGGCAGCAGTGGTGCCCATGGCAGTGGTGTTGATGGAGTACATCTAAGCCTCACTCCTTTGCAGGCTAGTTATCAAGTACCAAGCTGTCACTTCTCAACACTCAGCTCAGTGTGGTCTGCTTATGTTGGAAAGAGTAGGCCTTTAAGATGGGCCATGTACCAAGGGGACAGATCAGCTGCAGGTACTGATAAGCTTGGCCCTCAAGTTAAGCCTAATGGAAAAAGTGGCCATCCAAGGAAAGGCAATGGAATAATGGTGTTTCTTTCCTGGGGCTGGTGGGTAGGGGGTACCCAGCACTGAGCATCCGGGAGCCAATGTGTTCAGAGATCCAAGAGGGACTATGGGCAGTTTGCATTGGAAAGCTCTTAACAGACAGCAGAACTCCAGCCACTGGGCTGCAAGTCAGAGGCAAGGTTGCTGGGGCACCAGGTAAGGAAGGGTTGGCTCTTAGGAACAAGACAAACGTCTAGGTATCAAACCTGGGCACCAGAGCAGGGCGGGATTGGCTGCCCATGGGACCTGATGTGGAGGACCAGTCTGTTGGTGAGATGTGTGATTCCATTTGATTTCTGCAAGTAAACTAGAGCTGAGCCTACCATGGGGCCTCAGAAAAGGGAGAAGGAAGGAGAGAGAGAGCCTAGGTACCAAGTGAGAGCACTCTCCCTTCTAAGGGATTCTCTGACTCTGTGGACCTCTTTAGAGAGGTACCAAGTATGTAACCACTAGTTTCACAATGCAATAACATACTCACCTTACCTACACAGTGAGAATAACATACAGATGGGAAGAAGAAAGTTACTGTCTCTTTGAGAGCATTGACAGTTTAGAAAGGAAACAGGGAATGCTGTTGTAGAGGAAAACGTTCTTGTCTGCCCAGTATTGATTCTGAAAGCAAACCATGTATTAGCATGTCTTCCAATAATTAGTTTCAGCCTGGGTCAACCTGCCATATTAAGAGATACCAACCACATTGACTTTCTTTCTCTTCCTTCTTTCTTTCATTTNTATTTTATATCCCACCAATCCTGAATGGTGGATAGTATTAGCTTTGTCTTATAGAAGACAACACCAAGGCCCAGAAAGTTCTTCAGTGTGCCCAAGTCTTCCGGCTTGTTGGTGGCTCTGCTGAGATTCAAACCGGGTCTGTCTGACTCCAGAGTCACGTTCTTACCTAACTCTGTGCTGCCCCTTCTCATTGAGGTGTAGGAACTGGGTGTACGGCTCGTTTCCAAGTATGAGTTTGCTTGTGGAAAGTACAGGATGAAGAGCAAAAGAGAGCAGAGCGGGTGCTGCTGTGGCCATTCCGTTCAACATTTATTACAACTTTTCCCTGGCCCTGCCAATGAGTAATCACTTGATATAATCCACTTCTCCTTGCCTCTGCTTCCTGATAAGACTGTGTCTTTGTGAGAAAGGAGAGTTCTACCTTCCAAAAGGCGCATGTTTTTAGGAGGAATGTTTCCTCTGGAAAGGGACATAGCAGATGTGGAACGCCTACCTGCAGCCTACCAAAGTGAGGGGCCATGAGGTTGCCCCATTGCCCCGTAAATAGGACTCTAGAGATGGGTCACATGGTCTGGAAATCAATCCTATCTGCTCCCTTGTCCTGACTGGGGAAGAGAATGGGCAGTGGTGCTGCCTAGCTTCCTGGAATTGGTAGTCCATGCAGAAAAACCAACTCCGACCATGGTGAGGGCATATGGGCTGTCAGTAGCTACCTGCCTCAGCCCTGTCTTGTTCTGTGCAGTGTGATCATCACACTCAGATGGTGAGAAAGGGGTCGATCCTGGCAGAAAAGAGCTTCTCTTTCTCTCTTGCTTCTGTTCTCAACTAGGTGAGGGCCACTAGGAGGAGAAGAGTGGATTTAATCAGGACTTGGATAATCCTTGAGTTAGTCAGAGATCAGTGATACAAAGTGAAAGCATAGAAACTTGTTTCTTGTTGTTTTTGGGGTGTTGATTATGAGATAAAGTCAGGAAGGTTGTTGTCACACATGGTGTGAAGTAGAAGGCTGGGGGTCGCTTGTCAGCCGTACTGTAGAGGGTCATGATTTAATGAAGGAACTTCTTTCAACTTTATGATTTCATGATTCTTTGACCCAAGGCTGATACGAGAAGGGAATTCTGAGCTCCCATTCCCTGTATTCAGGTTTAAAAAATTGTCTTGAGCCAAAGCAGGAAGAGAGCTGTTGCATCGGTTACAACCCCTGGAAATTTGCCCTGCAGGGAGGAGCCAGCCCTCAAGCAGAGAAAGTGGCTACACAAGGGGTCAAGGAACAGCATAAGGTCCCTGAACAAATATGGCTCCACTCTTTGGATAGTGGGGGCATCTGTGATTCTCACCATTGCTTACTCTTTGGGGTAAAGACATTTAAGGCAGTTATGAAAATAAATATAAATGATAACTGTGAAGAATTAATGTAGCAACCCATTATCTCTCATTAAATGTTAACTTAAATTTTGTGTTTATTAGCTCTTGAATACATTTTAAACAGACACTTTAACTATCATTTGAAGGAAATGAATTAAGTATTGCTGAGTCCTCCATTTATCCTGCAGATGGCACTCTTTGAATAGCCTGCATGGAAGCTGAGATGAATGAGAGAAAGAGCCACAGTCATGACAGCCTGACTGAGGAGGCTCCCGACAGGCAGGTGGTGAGGGTCCGGGTCAGGGGACGCACCACGGGTCTGTCTCTGCATGTCTTTCTAGTGCAAGCTTCTGAGATTCTCTATGCTCACATAGAGACCTGGGCCCTAGCAGGAACCCCTCTTGGTCCTGGTATGTACTTCTGTCAGGTTGCCTATAAACTCGTCAGATGATGCAGGCCATAGAGTAAATCAGATTTTAAAAGACACTCTATTTTGATATTTTTTTTGCATGTTTGGTGTCATCAGGAGTATAAAAAGTATAAGATGGAGTTGCTGCCCATAATAACATAGCCGTCAGGGAATGGATGTGTCCATATCTGCCCAGGAAGTAGAATGGGGTATGGTACTGTTATTTTGTCCTGAGATATTTGCTGTTATTCAGTGGGAGAGCACTCAAGTGCCTGTGGTTTAGATAGCAGCTGTGCCTGCTGTTAGTGGTCTGCTTTATAACCTCATTATCTGAAATGCCAGACTTTCTGTAAGCTGGCTTAGTCAAAGATTAACAAGCGTTTACATTCAAATATATATTATCTAAAATCTCAAAGCACCAAATCACATTTAAGCAGCTAAGCATATTAAGTAGCATTAGTGTAACATTTTTGAAAAAAACAGACCATTTAAAGAAAGGTTTTAAGAAATATAAAAACATAGTCACAATTAAATACGTCATTCAATAATCTCTGGTGAGTTATTTCTTTATCTGACCCTTGCTTTTTTTTCTCAAACGTGAATAGAATACACTTGAAAAATATTCATTCTGAAGCTTCAGGTCAAAATAGGCAAAAATGGAAGGAAAACATTTTAATGGACCTATCAGGACCTTACCCATCAAAGATATTCAGAGTATAATGAGCTAACGTACAAGAGTACTAAGAGCAAATAGAATAGGATAAT
>NW_017731358.1:5165187-5168213 GCF_001890085.2 Hipposideros armiger | reverse complement strand
AGAACCTCTTATCAAGACCATGAATTGTCCCTCCACTTTTGCTGCTTCCTGTGTAAAACAAATAGCACACTCAGAAGAAACTGGGACTGCATTCCTAATGACTTTAAAGTTCTGGGTAGCAAACTGAAAGATTTGAAAGTACAGGTGGTGTTTTTATCTTTTGTTCCATGTGATGGCAGTGACTGGAAAAGAAGGGAGGTTTTGAGAAACAAATGGCTGCCTATGCAGATGGTGTTTTAAAGTTTTCTGGACTATATCCTACAGAGCCAGGGTAACGGGCTTCTGACAAGGGGTAGAGTGCATCTTGTCAAGGTTGGGAAGGATGTGTTTTGGCAGAAAACCTTGTTGGTCTATCTGCAAGGATTTGAGAGAATTTTAAAGTGGAAGGAGTAAATTATTCCGGTAAAACCAAAACCAGATATGTGAGACACCACACAGACTTAGAAAGAAGTACCTGTGAAGAAAATGCTCTTAGGTCACCTGTGGTTAAAAAATAATAACAAGAAGAAGACAGAATGCAAACAATATTTATAGCCTCCCTCATCTATATATCAACAAAAGACTTGTGCAATAAGTAAACTTCTCAAACTTTAATGCAAGAAGATAAATATAATAAATATTTCTGAGACTTTAAGGTATTGAGCTTATAAATAGAAAATGTCAATGGAAGAAGATTTTTTGTTTAAATGACTCGTTCTAATAGGAGGGTATATCAGTAAGGTTCACAACTATGTGATACTTATAAACCTGAGGATAGTAAACAATATGGAGAAATAATAGAGATGAAAGGCAAGCATAAAAGAAGCCACGATTGTTCCTAGAGTGGAGCATAGTCGCTCCATCAGGTGAAGGGGAGGGAAAATGTTATTCTGATATGATTTCAATTCCAGCTCAAGAAAAACTATGGAGGTGATGAGAGTTCTCAAATACCCTGGCATCTCCTATAAATTTTGTAATACTATAAATAATACATCAGTAAGTTGATGAAAGCAAAGGGTTCTACATGGTAGAGAGCAAATCATTGTAGAAAAGCTCAAAAGAGTATAGTTTGTGTCTATACTTTCGAGAACCTTGACCTTTAGATGGAAGTGTTTAGAATTTACTTTTAGAGCAAAGAGGAATATTAAAACCTTCTGAGTAGTGAGATAAATTAAAATATAACCTCTCAACCAGAGTGAAGAATTTCTCTACTTGTATGTTAGCTGTATAGATCACATATGGAATATTGTGCATAATTCTAGAAAATATATTTTCAAAAGCATATTGACAAACTATACTGTGATTGTTGGAAGTTTGCCAGGATAGTGAAGTTGAAGTAAAGTGGATATGTTCAGTTTTGAGTTAATAATTTTTTGTGGAAGGCAGGGGGTGGGTTTGATAGTTGAAGGCTTCCTGTAGAAGAGATAAGGGTAGATGGTATAACGAAGCCAATCTTAGCTTAATTCAAGTATCGTTTCTAACCCACAGTTGCTTCTTTATTAGCTGTCTAAAGCCAGAATAAAATGTCTCAAGATATAGCGTGCTTCTTATCACGGGAGGTTTTCCAGTAGAGGCGACCCTTTTTTTCCTTTGAATACAAATATCAACAAGTTTTTTTCATATTAAAAACAAACAAATTAAAATATTAAAAACAAGACTAACTTTTCTGGACCCTACTTTGCCCTGTTTCTCCTTCCCTTCATAGGCCAAGTTCTTGAGAGAAGTTCTACATTTGCATCTCTACTTCCTCACCTCCTTGATGCCCTTGACCCTTGTCATTGGGCTACTGTTTGCTCTGGCCAACTGCGGTGAATCTTACCAAAGTTTCCACCTGACGTTTTTGTTGCTAAACCCCAAGGACACTTTTCAGATATTACTAGGTCTTTCTGAAGCACTTGTCCATGTCGGCCCCTTCTTTTTTTTTAAGTTCCCTTCTCCCAAGCCTTCCCTAACACCATGCTCTCTTGGTTTCCTTATGTCTTTCTGCCTGGTTCTTCTTGAACTCTCCCCTCTTCTCCCCAGGATTTGTTCCTCAGACCTTCTCTTCGCACGTCACACTCCCTGAATGATTTTATATTTTTTCCCAGGCTCCAGTTCTACTCCAGCTCTGATGGCGCCCAACTCCATATCTCATTTCTGATACCACACCTGAGCTCCCGTTTCTGGACACTCAACTTAGATTTCTCAGCGGATTCTCCAAGCCAGTGTGTCCAAAATTTATGTCACCTTCTTCCACCCTTCCCCATTGTGCTCTTCCTCCTGTATTCCCCATGCCGGGCAAGGGCACCAACCACCTAGTTGCTCAGGCCGGAAACTTGGCACTGATGGCTCGCCTCTTGCTGTCGCCCCTCATGAGTCCATCACAAAGTCCTACTGATTCTATCTCTTTAATAGGCCCCTTTCCTTCCATCTCCACTGTCACTGCCTTAGATCAGAGCCTCATTATCTCATGCTTGGATTATCGCAATAGCCTCCTTTTTCCCCTGACCCCAGTCATGTTCTTAAATCCATCCCCACACTGCCACAAGAAAGGTTTTTCTAAAATACACATCTCATCGTGCTACTCCATTGGGTAGAGAACCCACAGATGGCTTCCCATATGGATAAAGTTCAAACTCTTGATATTAGAAACCTTTTATCACCTCCAAGTGCCTTCTCTGGTTTTACCATTTACTCCTTCTGTGCTCCCTGTACCCGACCCTATAGTCCTCTGTCCTGGAGTATACCTGAACATGCCATGCTCTCAAGTGTCAATGCTGTCCCCTCTTTCATCCTTCCCAACTCTTTAACTCTGATCACCCCTGACCAACTGCTGTTCATCTTTGAACATTTATCTCAAGTATCACCTCTTCCAGGAAACCTTCAGTGGCCTTTATGGTTTGGATTGAATGCCCTGTTTCTAGGCATTCACTTATTCTGGTCAGATCCCTATCATGGTAATTATCAAACAGTGTCATCACGTTTATGGTAGTCTTACTCCCTAGCTAGACTGTCATCTTCCCTAGAGCAGGAATTTAGTTTGTTTAGTCTTTTTATCTCAATGGCTA
>NW_017731358.1:5138948-5162122 GCF_001890085.2 Hipposideros armiger | reverse complement strand
GTATAAAAATAGGTAATAATAATAACTGCCATTTATTGAATACATACCTTTATAAGAAATATCTCATTTAATCCTTGAAACAACTCTGTGCAGTAGGTTTTAATATTACCCTCATTTTTTAAGGTGAAAAATCAGGCCTACAGAGTATCATTTAAGTGCAGGAAGCAAGATTGACCCCAGAGCCCATACTTCTAGCACACATACATTCAGAGTAATGGGGTAAAAACTGAGCTTATTCAACTCTCATTTTCATTTTTCTTCAAGTGAAGATTTTTTTTTTTTTACTTTATTGGGGAACAGTGTGTTTTTCCCAGGACCCATCAGCTCCAAGTCAAGTTGTTGTCCTTCAGTCTTAGTTGTGGAGGGCACAGCTCAGCTCCAAGTCCAGTTGCCGTTTTCAATCTAGTTTCAGGGGGCGTGCCCACCATCCCATGCGAGAGATGAACTGGCAACCTTATTGTTAAGATTACGTGCTCTAACCAACTGAGCCATACGGGTCACCCTCTGGCAGCTCAGCAGCAGCTCAGCTGAAGTCGTTGTCTTCAATCTGGTTGCGGAGGGCACAGCTCACTGGCCCATGTAGAATCAAACCAGCAACCCTGTTGCTCAGCGCTTGCGCTCTAACCAACTGAGCCACCCGGCCGCCCTCAAATGAAGTTTTACTTTTAATTTTTAATTACAAAACTACACATTTTCAAGATAGAAGTGTAGATGAGCAAAAAGGAACAAAAATAATCCACCCACTCAGTTATCTAATAGTTGCTTATGCTTTGGTGTTTCTCCAGATATTTCTCTCTCTATATATTTTGGTCACCAACTTTTCTCACTTAATGATATATCCGTGGTTATAGACATATATCTACAATGTAATTTTTCTTTGCTTGTAAAATCTTTACTATTAAGTCTTCTTCCTCTTTTCCAGATCCTAGTAACTTGTAATTATTGGCTATTAAAAGCAGGTACAATTGTTCGTGGGTAAGACGAAGCAAAATAAGCATTGAAAACAGTGGGCTGGGTTTAAGCCAAGCAAAATCTTTTCCCAAGAGAAAGCTTCAGAGAGTAGCAGCTTACAAGCCTTTCCAGTTCCCCTTTCCAATGGCTGTGTGCGCCCGTATATTAGAGGGCTATGAGGACCTTCTGAGCCCTAAAACTGGCTGGTGGGGGACATGGTGATGGTGGCGGTAATGGTGGTGAGTGCTTCAAATCAGTAACCTTTGTAGCCTCTTTCTTCTTCCTCTTTCTTCTCCTTCCTCCTTCCTTCCTCTTTCTCTTTTTCTCCATCTCCTCTTTTTCCTTCATGTCTGTTCCCTGTCCTAGAAGATCCTTCCCTGAAATTGAGGCTCTAGACAAGGGCCAAGATGCAGTGCTTGGCACTGGTTCAAGTGTGGTTTCAGGTGAGCAATGTTTCCCAGAATCCCTAAAGCTCCTTGAGGCAAGTACCCCTTTGCTGCAGCATTCAGGGTGATGGAGCAAATCAGGAGAGTCTGGGCTGAAGGGTAAGGGCTTTTGAAAACTTGCGGGTGGATGAGGTAGTGGGCACAGGCAACGAGTACCAAGAATCAGCACCTAAGAGCCCCAAGTGAAAGGGCTCCAGGCTGTAGATTATGCAAACCAAAAAATAAATACACATCACCAACGAGAACAACCGCCAAGCAGATTATGTCTTTTTTTCTCTGCCAATGAGCATCTAGAGGCATTTTCATGAAACTATTTTGTTTGGAATTGATTTCTAACAGGAGAAAAAGCCCAGAGCCAAGTTCTGACAGGAATAAAGCATTACACCTGAGTTATTCCACGTGGAGAGGGAGCCAGGTTTAGAGCAGGGGGGCTGAGCTTGCAGCCTCCTGCCGTACCAGGCGTCATCCAAGCCTCATCAAGATAGATGTTTTCATTCATCTTGGGATACACAAGGCAAATGCGCAGCCAGCCCAAGGCCCTGCCCTTGGGGCATCAGTAGAGACTAGTGCAGCTGTCCTGCTATTGTACATTCTAGGAGCCGGCAGCACTAAATATTGGCAGCCTCAGCTGTAACTACATATCTCCATGGTGTAAAAACACCACTGCGGGATGTTTTGTACAATATATCTCAGCCTCAGTGATGCCAAGTGTGGATTGAAATAGCTTGGGTAGACTTTAGTTTATCACATACCTAGAATTTGAAAATAACCTCGAGGGCAGGGGGCAGGGAGTAAGGCTAAAATGGGAACTCCAAATCCATGGGATAGACAAGCCTTGGACGCTGCCTAAAATCGTGGCCTCTTCAGTGTCTTTGGGAATTCATAGGTCAGTCTCATTTACTTAAAAAAAATACAGCTAAGCAAGAGAGGGTTTTCTGGATGCAAATTTTGGGTCTGACCCACCTGCCATAGCTGTAAAAGTTTTACAAGTTATAAAGTTGGAAAGGTTCAAGGTTGGAGGTTGATTCCAAAAAACACATTCTATTGTGGCTTTACAGAATAATTTCCTAGATTCTCTCTTTTCGTACCCCGTACCTCACATGAAGGCCACTTCAGCAATTAGTGCCGTAATCTTCCCATCCACAAAACGGAGTTACAGATGCTTCCTCCCTTCTTCCTTGTAACAAAATTCAGTGAGAAGGATTCAGGGAATGGAACTCCTGGGTAGGAGGCCCAGAACTACACGTACAGGTGTATGTACAGGTCACCTAACCTCGCCAAACCTCGTTTCTACATCTATAACATGGGAATAATATTTATTCCATCATAGTTGAAGTAGGCGTTAAATGAGATGATGTACTTAAAAGCACTTTAAGTCTGGCGCACAGAGCAAATGTAAATGATCACATCATTATTATTAGCGGGATTTAGAGAGTGGATGAGATCATGTCTGGAACACGCTCAGAAAAGAGGAACTAAAGATATCGAAAAGATTGATGATATGGCCCCATACCGGGTGTCTCCCAAGAGACAGAATGTGCTGACCAGCCTCTGCGCTGAACTGAACTCTTCATGCTCCAGGCTTCTTACACTGTTTGAGGGCCAGACTCCCATGCGTGGCAGGATTAGCTGGGGAAACTTTCCATATTCTAAAGCTAAAGTGAGTGACTTAATGAGCCTTGTTCTGATGTTTATATAAGTGTAGATCAGCGAGGCTTTGGGGTCAAAAGTGCATTTTGGATACTTTGTGTGTAGACCACTCTGACCACTTATCTTACACGCCCTTTTAACTAGAGAAAACAGGGAAGCCCTTCTCACAGTGACCTACCTGCCCAGCAGCAAGGCCTGTTGCTCAGCCGGTGCCAACACTTCCACAGAGCCCTGGGGCTCTCTGTGAAAATATTCATCCCTGCCAGGCCCGCCTCCTAGCCAGCTTGCTCCGATTCGTCATGTCACCATTCACATAACCTCATTGCTTAATTTTCCCCTTGTGGTGTTAAGGGTGGGTTTGTACTGAATTACCCAGGGTTCTTGCCAAAGCTTTCATGACTGAGGATTATGGGTACAGTCTGTGGTCATGGAAGATAGCTCTTGGCCTGTGAAAGTTGGGAACATTCAAGAGCACCAGATAATGAGGTGAATGATGGGATGTGAGACTGAACCTCACGGACCTACCCTGTCTCATGGTCCAATCAATCTCCAGCTATTTGGATTCTGCCCTCTCCTTCGAGGACCCCGTGTGGGGAGACTGATCTCTCTCAGCATCTCTGCTCCGAGGAAATGCTCCAATGTGTGAGTCTCTTCACTCAGTCTCCTAAGGAAAGGAAACGGGAAGAACATGCTCCCTGTTTGGAAGTCAGGATCCCAGGACTCAGAGGGCTCTGGGTCTTGGCTGACGGTCTGTGGTGAATGGTCTTGGTGGATATATGGTGTCTCTTCTGTCCTAGAGCAAGTCTCTGAATGCCGCTCTAGTGGAGAAGGGTGCACAGGTGGCCCCATTAGTGCAGGTCTTCTTCCTCTGTCTCTTGCCCCTCTCACACCCCTCCTCACCCCTCCTCCACACCACACAGCCACTGTCTCGGGCTTGTCCCACGGAAGGGCCAGAGCTGGGCCCTCTGACTGTAGAACTGCTTCTCTGAGGACAAGTGGGCTGTGCTTCCTGAAGAGCCATTAGCCACTCCTGATCTGCGACAGGCTTTCCATCACCAACCCCAGCTTGAAGGAGAAAGCTCCTGGGACTGGACCCCTCTTAGTTCCTTGCCAAGGCCCCTCACATCAGTCTTCCCGACTTCCGGGCCTGAACCTTTGCCTGAGCCATTCCCTTGCCTGGCAGATTCCTCTCCTTTGCCTTCACTTCTTAGATTCTTTAAAGTTGGCTCAAAAACTGGCCTTCTTCTGAAAACATCTCCAGGCATATCCATCTTCTCCCATTGTTCTGTGACCTGGTGCACCCTCGGCATTGTATCACCACTTGGTACTGCTGTCACACCTCATTTCTTTCTAGTCATTGGAGAATGAACTGTTCTACATAATTGAGCTTCACAGGGAATCAGGCTTCACCCTAGCACTTCATGCTGAAACTTCAAATTTCATTTTTATTGATGGTAAACTTTGTGAAACATAGTTTAAACTTTCCATGCCTTGGGTACAGAGCAGTCTGACATATGTCACCCTCCCTTCTTTTTTTGATTCCTCGGGATGCATGGCGGTGTTCACTAATTCCAGGCAGGGGTAGAGACACACATCCAGGGCCACTGCAGAGACTAAGGTTTTCCTTTTCCCTTCACTGAGGGTTCCTCCCAACAGTGTCCTAGGGCTGGCCTGCATTCCACGGGCCCATCAGGGAATACAGCCCCTAGAGCAGTATGTGCCACTCCCTGCAGGCCCTGGAGCAGCCTAGTGGCTAACAGCCCTATTTCTCTTGGATGATGATGATGATGATTTTAGTGGTACACCTGGGGAAGGTGAGATGGAAGTGACCTAGGCTTTCTAAAGCCACTGAAACCCCAGTCCCAGAGTGGACCAGTGATATTAGAAGACGGAGGCTGGGTCTTTTGGAACTAGATGTCTCCTAGTATCCCTTTCTTTTTTGTATCACTCCAACTTCATTTTGCTGGTTTTTATTTAAAGGGCCCTAAGCATTTCAGTACCTTTCTGCTTGCTTGTCAGTTTCACACACAGAGACACCCAAGAACTGGCCCCTGCCTGTCACTCTTCTGCTGTCAGCTCCATGCCATGGGCATTAGGGCTTTGATATTTGTATGATGGCGACAGGGAAGCCTTTGAAGCAAACCCTCCAGCCCATTCCAGACAGAGGCTCTTAAGGTGTTGTCCAAGAGCCTGCCTCAGTTTTAACTGTTTTCAAATTTGACATGTCTTTTACTTCTGACTGCTGCAGAAAACAACTCAGGGTCATGGGTAGCTGATGCTGTCATTGTGCCCAGGGGGAATAAGTTTTAGGATTTCACAGGTGATTATTTTTAACAGAATTTTTTTTTGCATATATGTCATACCAAAATCATATTTCTCCTAAACTATGCTGAGCAATGTCATAAAGTCCAAACTGAGAAAGGTGAAATCCCTGCCTGAGGCTACAGAAGAAATTTTACATTTTTTGTGATTGTGTATTTCACTGTGGTTGGTTAAGTGGTAGTATCTTCCGGATCTCAGTACTAGGAAATGCTTCCATATCTAAGCTAACTACATTGTATTTCTAAATGCTCTCAATTGACAAAAATATATTGGATTCTCTTCCTTTAAAATTTCTTTTATTTGGTATTTTTCAAATTTTGAAAAAGATTCCTGTTAGTTGTAATAATAAGTGAAACATTGCAAAGATATGTAAATAAAAATGCTAATTACCCCTGCATTCTCACTTCTCAATCTCTCTCTCTCTCATGATAATCAACTATCTTGCACATCTTCCTTTTTACACATACAAAAATAAGCAAACATGTGTAAATCTAAAAATTTTTGTTTATTTTTTGGAATAATTTCTAAAGAGTTCCCTGATGTAATTTTTATACTTAAAATGCTTTCTCCATTTTTTTCTGATTATATAATTAATACATGTCCACATAGAACATTTGGAAAACAAGAAAATAGTGGAAAAGAAAAATCATCACTAATAGTACTCAGAAATAATTATTTATAAACTATTAATGTTTACTGGCAAATTTCCATTCAGCACAGCATAACACAAAGACTGTTTTGCTCAGGGTCAAATAAATGTGAATTCCAGATTGGCATCTGCCATTCACCAGCAATGTGAGTTTACTCAAGTTCATTTGCCTTTCCAAGCCTGTTTTCTTATCTGTAACATATTAGCATAATCTACTACATGTTGTGTTTGTAAGTGGATCCAAAACTGACAGCCATCATTATCAGTAGTAGTATTTTTCAATCGATCAATTGATCAATACATAGAATCAGAACCATAGTTTGGTTCACCCTGACTCCTTTATATAATTTTACATCAAGAACACTTCCTCAGATCACCAAATAGTCTTCAAAACATAATTGTAATGACTACATCCCATGGCCATACCACAACACAATGAACCATTCTCCCCATTGTTGAACATTTTTGATTGTTCTAATGTTTCCTTTTATAAGCCACAGTTACTGTATTTAAACTACTAAGTAAAGTATAAATCCATGACAGTCCGTAGTTCCCTCAGGTTTTTCTGGTCTTCAGGAGCATGACCCTTCAATCACAGGCTGTAACCATTTTAAGGCAAAAGACGAGATATCTTTCCCCTCAGAATTTCAGCCCAGGCTTCGAGCCCCGTCCTTAGATGAGTGGTTTCAACCTTAGACAGTGACTGCAATTATAGTCATCTGGGGGGCTTTTAAAAACATGCTGGCAGACACTCCCCCAGCCCCACCCTTGGTTCATTCTGATCTGAGTCATCTGGGGGAGGGCATGAGCATTGCTTTCCTCCCTTAAGCTCTTGTATGTGTCCTCCCGCACCCCCATTTTGTCCTATGAGAACCACAGGATCAGATAATCCCCTAAGGCGCTTTCCATCTGAAGGATTATCAGAAACCAACTGTAAACTGAGGAAATTGCATGGTCTCTCTCACTGGGGCTTCCTCTATGGTCTTATGGTCTAAAACAGTGGTTCTCACCTGGAAGGTGAGTTTTGCTCCCCAGGGGACGTTTGGTTATCATATCTAGGGAAGGGCTTGCCCTTGGCATCCTGTGGGTAGACGCCAGGGATGCTGCTAAACACCCTACAGTATGCAGAACAGCCTCTGTATGAGTTTTCTCGGGCTACTGTGACACAGTACCACAAACTGGGTGGCTGAAAACAGCAGAAATGTGTTATCTCATAGTTCTGGACGGCAGAAGTCCGAGATCAAGGTGTCATCAGGGTTAGCTCCTTCTGAGGGCTGTGAGGAAGAATCTGTTCCAAACCTCCCCTCAGCCACCCGTGGTTTGCTAGATGTCTTTGGCATGCCTTTGTATCACTCCAGCCTCGGCCTTTCTGTCACATGGTGCTCTCTCTGGGTCTGTGTCTTCACATGACCATCTTTTTATAAGGCCATGAGTCATATTGGATTAAAGCCCACCCAATCCCAGTATGACCTCATCTTAACTAATTGTACCAGCAACAACACAATTTCCAAAAAAGGTCACAGTCGCAGGTGTTGGGGGTTAAGACTTCAGCAGAACTCAACGCATAACAGCCCCCCAAACAAATAATTTTCCAAAAGGTTAATAGTGCTGCTGTTGAGAAACCCTGTTCCACGTAATCTGTGGATCAAACCCAGGGGGGGTTAGCTAAGGTCAGAACAGGGCAGGTAGGAGGGGTCGAGTGTCTGCGAAGGTAGAAAGTGAGCAGGAATGCCACCAGTAAGGAGGGTCAGTGACTTCTGTCCTTTGGTCAGAGGCACTGGACTCCATGCAGATGTGGGCAGCCCTGGATGTATGTGGCTATATGCAACTAAGAGAGGCTGAAAGGGCCTGAGGAGCACCACGCTAACAGGGGCGGAAAGAGAAGTGTGGGCCAGACCCTTTGCTTAGTTCACCTCATCATCTGACCCCCATTTTCTTGGGTCAGGCCCAGCCTTTCCCTGTCCGCCCCTTTAGTGGTGAAACAGAGAAAAATAAACCCACAAACCCCAAGGTTTTCAGCAGTATATTCAAGCCAACTGTCTTGTCTCTCTAGAGCCTCCCTCTGCCCCTCGCCCACTGCCTCCCACTGAGAGCCAAACATAGAATATGGAAAACAGGAAAAACAGCAACACTGCAAATTAACATCTTTTGAGAGAGAACATTGCTCTGGGTACAATCCCCCCCCCCATATCTCTTGAATTGCCAAACCCTGCAGCAGGTGGCCCCACTCGTCTTCATTCCATGGGGATGCTGTCTCACCAACTGCTTGTTTCTTTGGCTTTAAGGACTCCACGTGAGAATAAACTTCTGCAGGGCCAGGGCGACTGGAAATCCATGTGTCCACGCTTGAACACTTAGGTCTACCTACTTCACTTCTGTTGTGGCTACATGTTCCTCTTCATTATTTTGCCCATTTGAGTAGAATGAGGGGAAGAAGGGAGGGGAAAGATGGCGAGGGTGGAGATTGTGTTACCCAGTTCCCAGAGTGGTGGGTTGCTTCCTGGCAGCAGCATGGCCAGCTGGCTGCATCTGGGGCCTCCTCAATGGGAAGAAATGAAATGCTTCCCTTCACAGGCCTCAGAGCTTTGTGTCTGCACGGTACTCTCCTGGTTTTTGCCTCGTAAATAGATGCTGCAGCGCTGGGCCAACCTCTGGCCTCTTGCCCATTTCCTATCTGCATCTTCTTTTTGTTGGAGTCTAAGCACCAGTCCTCGCTCTCCCAGCCCTGACTCTGCCTTCACCAGCTCTCCATGCCCGGGTGGCACAGGTGGGAAAGGTTGGCAAGAAATATCCTTCCTTGCTTTGTGTCTCAGTCCCCTAGGAGTGGCCACATTTTCTGGAACCTGGCTGGTTCCTTCTTAGAAGCTGGACCTGGTGTTTTCTGTCAAATCATACCTTATAACCCATATTGGCAATCTCTAGGATTGACCCTGTCTTTTGATCCACAAACAAGGTGTTTCTACGTTGTCCTTATTACCATATTAAATAGATAATATGCTAACAGTTAATTCTCATTATTTCTTTTACTCTCTTGCCTGAGAGTGACTCGATATTCAGCTTCCAGCCTAGAGCTGAGAGGAAATACATGAAGTTCCTTTAAAGCATCACCTGTGAATGAAGAGGGTTAGTGAGGATTAAAAGGAAACAAAAGGAATCAGTAAAAGAGAGAACACCCTCACGAAGAACAACTGCTCTTCTTTTCTCAGCGTTCCTAACCCTAGGTACATTCTTAAACACATAAAAGTTAGACTGTAGGAAAAGAAACTACTTAAAAAATGTAGAGTTCTGGAAATATACCGTTTATCACTAATAGGAAACAGTGCTGAAGCGTTTAGATACAGAGAGGAAAATGCTCTCTAGCAAGTAGAGACATACATGAGAATGGGACGGGGTGATGATTTACATATGTAAATGTGGTGAAGTTGCATTTAGGTTCCCAGAGATAATCTCAGCACCCAAACTGTTTGTTAGGATGTAGCAGCATCTGCTGTAATTATTTTGGTATCAGTCCCAATTAGTAGACTGAAGATCTGTACAGACAGTTCTCCAATTTAAGGAGCAGTTGATTGGGACCACTCATTAGACACTCCTTGTGTGGACGCACAGATAGCTCTAATGGAGGCAGCTATTGTTTGTTCCTTTATTCAGGACATCTAGGAAGATGTCCTTCCAGCAGATGTAATGTGGGGGGTTAACCAATCACTGGTACCTGAGAAGTAGTTTCCCCCTTTCCTTCCCACTGCTCCACACCGAAGGCCCCTTTGCCATTGCCAGAGTCCATCTCCTGCCTCCCCTGCCAGAGCCAGCAGATGGAGAAGTGTGGGCCTGCTGCCCCAGGATGAAAACTGAAAAGCATTTCTATATCCCCCTAGTTACAAATTCTGGCTGATTTTCCATGATGTGCTATATCAGTATTTTAAAGATATTATATACTCAACTGAATTTCTTTTCATTATCCTGGGACTCTGAACTCCTATTTTACATGGAAAATACATTCCCAGTGCTAAATAAGAAGCTTACAAAGGAATTTTTGGATTACTGCTCATTCTTAAACTGGGAACTACCTGCATTAGGACATAAAGTAAACATCCATTTCCAGGCCTTATGCTGACAAGACGCTGGGCTGCAGAGTGTTTTGGTTGCGTGCCTGCTGAAAGGAGAGCGTGGTGCCTGCTGGGACAATCGATGAGTACCTGAGATAGAAAAGATGAGTAAGATAGGACTCTTTCCTTCAAGGAGAATGCAAATCTCTGTAAAGTCAACATATACACATTGGAAGTGTGTTCCAAAAAAGAAAAATGGCAGTTGCAAATGAATGATTACAGCACTGTCATTTAAAAATCAAAGGCATAAGAGTGAGTATAATGCAAACAGAGAAGCAAAGGAAGTGGAGATTTTACACTGGGTCTTAGGGACCTCCCTAAGAGGGAAAACGCCTGAAGATTGCAGTCAGAGAGACATGGCCTGCCATTTTCTAGCTATGTAACCTTCAACATGTTACTTTGCTTCTCTGAGTCTTGGTTTTCTCATTTGTAAAATGGAATGAATGAATGCCTATTTTATGATTGATCCCAAAATTTAAAGGTACTGTATCTAAAGAGCCTTCCTAACACAATGCCCAGCACACTGTAGACACCTGGTAAACTGATACTGCCTTCTTAGACCCTTGGATTATTGAGAAGGTTGTTATTTATTTTCTGACTCTGAGGATTTGGCAGAGATATTTCTATTATTGATTTATAATTTAATTATGATCATAGAAAATATTTTGAATGACTCATATCCTTTTAAATTTGTTTAGACTCGTTTTGTGACCCAGAATATGGTTTATCTTGGTAAATGTTCTGCGAGCACTTGAAGAGAATGTACGTTCTGCTGTTGTTGTGCGGAGTGTTCACAAATGTCAGTTAGGTTAAGTTGATTGGAGTTTTCAAATCTGCTGCATCTGTATTAATGTCTGTTTGTCCTATTAATTATTGAGAGGAGTCATTAAATCTCTATAATTGTGGGTTTGTCTATTTCTCCTTGCAAGTTTATCATGTGTTTTGAAAGTTTGTTATTTGGTGCATAAATGTGTAGGATTATTATATCCTCTTCATGAGTTCACCCCTTTGTCATCATGAAATGACTTTCTTTTCCCCTGGTAATATTATTTGCTCTGAGATTTACTATGTCTAATATTGATATAACCACCCCAGCTTTCTTTTTATTAGTGTCATACTATTGGGTTGTCGGAAAAGTCATGACATATTTTTTCTGTTTTTCGTTGCAAAAACGTGTCATGACTTTTTCGACAACCCAATATATTTTGTCTATCATTTTACTTTTAACTTACTTGTGTCTTTACATTTGAACTGCATTCCTAGTAGACAGGAAATGGTTGGGACTGCCTTTTTATCCAGTCTGACAATCTGTGCATTTTGACTGTGGTATTTAGACAATATCTCATGTGATTATTGATATGTTTAAGTTTAAATCTATTTTTTGGTTTTTTTTTGGTTTTTTTTTTTCCTATTTGCCTCATCTATTCTTTGTGACTTTTTCTCTTTCTTCCTTTTTGGACTAATTGAATATTTTTATGATTCTGTTTTTTCTCTTTTTTTGGCTTATTAGCTATAACTATTTATTTTGTTACTTTAATGGTTGCTTTAGGGTTTATAGAACGGGTTACTAATTTGTAATAGTTTACATTCAAGGGATATTATGATACCTTATATAACAGTATAACAACCTTATGATAGTATACTTCTATTTCTCCCTTCCTGGCCTCTGTGCTATTGTTGTTCTATGTTTTACTTATATATGTGCTGTCAACCCACACTACATATTATTATTTTTATTTAAACATTTATTATCTTTTAAAGAGGTTTAAGTAGTAAGAAAAAAGAAGATTTACCCATATAGTTAGAATTTCCCATGCTTTTCATTCCTGGGTGTGGATCTGCATAGCTATCTGTTAACATTTTTTTTCTTCCTGAAAGACTTCTTTTAACATTTCTTGTCATTCAAGCCTGCTAGTGAAGAATTCTTTCAGCTTTTGTATGCCTTAAAATGTATTTATTTCACCTTTGTTTTTGAGAAATTTTTGTGCTGGGCATAGAATTCTAGGTTGACAGTTTTTATTGTTTTTAAAGATCTTGCTCCACTGTTTTCTTGCTTCATTGTTTCTGCTGAGAAGGCTGCTGTCGTTTTTATCTTCCTTTGTGTACATGTCATTTTTCCTTTGATCACTTTTAGGATTTCCTTTTCTTTTCTCCCCCTACTTGATTTGATTTGATTTTTATATGCTTTGGCATTTCCTCATGATTCTTGCATTGAGGGTTTGTTGAGTTTCTTATATCTGTGGATTTATAGTTTTCATTAAATTTGGAACCATTTTGATCATTTTTTTTCTCCAAATCTTTTTTCCACTCCTTCCCTCCTTTAGGGATTTCAGTTAACGTATATTAGCCTGCTTAAAGTTATTGCACAATTCACTAATGCTTCATTTTTAAAAATTATTTTTTCTATCAGCATTTTACTTTTAGTTCTTTCTATTGCTACATTCTCAAATTCCATATCTTTTCTTCTGCAATGTCTAACCTGCTGTTAATGCCATCAAGTATATTTTTCATCTCTAGAAGTGCAAGTTCTTTTTTTATGTCTTCTATTTTTCTACATAACTCTTTGAACATATGAAATCTTATAATAACTATTTTTAATTTCCTATCTGTTAATTTTAACTTCTATGTCAGTTTTGACCAATTTTTTTCTCCTCATTATAGGTATATTTTCCTATTTCTTTGTATGTATCCCTGGTAATTTTTTTACTAGATAACACATGTGAATTTTACCTTGTTGGTTGCTGGATATTTCTATATTTCTACAATATTTTTAACCTTTGTTCTAGGACACAGTTAAATTACTTGAAAAAAGTTTGATCCTTTCACGCCTTTCTTTTATAATTTGTTAGGTGAGACCAGAGCAGTGCTCAGTCTAGGGCTAATTATTTACCCCTACTGAGGTAAAACTCTTTTGAGTACTCTACCCCATATCTTGTGAACCATGAGGTTTTCCAGTCTGTCTGGTGGGAATAGGCCTACTAGCCCTGTGTGAGTACCAAGTGCCATTACCTCTAATCCTTTCAGATGTTTTTTTGTTTTTTTTCCCCAGTGTCAGGTAGTTTCCTCATACATAGGTGGATTCTCTGCAGATCTGCCCCAGATTGGGTAAGGAAAGAAGGTAAAAGAGATTTATTTGTCAACTGTAGAGTATTACTCAACTGTAAGGTTTGCAGCCTTACCTTGATTTGCCTGCCATTCAGTAACCTCAAGATCCAGAGACAAGTCTGTGCCCTCCCCAGTATCTATGCCTTCACGTCCTTTCCCTTTAATGCTTGTGTACTTTTGCACCTTCCTTCTCACTGCCCATTGGTTCCAGCCATGCCAACCGGGGAAAATAATTCTCTCCTGGTCGTCTGGTAGTCACATTCACCAGTCCACACTACCTCTTCTAAATAATAAGTGACTTCTCACCCTTATCTGTCCTCATCCCCAGAGCATAAAAAGGGTGCTGACTCCCTATTATCCAGGAAGTCAACTCTTGACTCCAGAAGTGTTTTTATTCACTGCCTTGTCCACCCCTTGCCTTTAAAAAGCCCTACATCCTCTGCTTCACTCCAGAGAGTAGGAAACCATACTTGTGTTGTTGGGATGCCTGTATTTTTACAGACAAGTTATCCTAGAATGCTCTTTTTCTTCCCTAAGGAGAAAACAGAAATGTAATGGGCCAAGATTCAGTAGGGAAAATGGTAGGTGAACTTAAGGACTGAATTATTTAGGGCAATTTACCTGATTGACATCGGGATGGGGGTTGGGAAGGGAAGAGCAGGCATTACAGCTCAAATCTCTGACTCAGGGGCCCTGCTTGAAAGTCCCAAGGGTGGAGGGATTGATATTTCAGCAGTCATAACCCATTTGGGACATATTAGTTGGGAAATGTTGATGAGGGATCAAGCCCAAGGCTGAGACTCAGAGGCTGGGAAACGAAAGATTGTCTAAAAACTACTCTCAGAATTGAGATTGAACTCTGGCTCTTGGGGCAGAAATTGTTGTTGATTTGGTCAGATGGTAGGCAGAAGCCTGTTGTGATCTTTGCCCCAATTAGAGCAATGCCAGGCGTCTATGTATGCTTTGGTAATACTCTAGTTGATAGTCTCTAGCACAGTCCTATTGCAAGACTGTCCCAGCTGGTAGAATAAACCAAATAGGATTGAACATTGAACATGATTTATGGCATGTAAGGTCTGTACCGGGTATTTGATGAAGGCCAAGGATTGAATATTAGGATTGGTGGGGATTGATGCAGTCTTTATGAATTCATTCACTAAATATTTATGGAGCATTTGCTTGGTGCCAAGCACTAAGGGAAAGAGGTGAAAGACATTTTCTGCCCCTAAGATGAGAAAGGCAAACGTTTGCATTAGGATATGACAGGTGCCGTGGAGAGGGTCAGCACAGCTCATTCTGGGAGCCCAGAGGGGCACACCTAAGCCAGCCTTGGGAGGAAAGTGGATATGAGGGTGGACTTCCTGGAGGAAGTGATGCCTGGGCTGGGTCTTAAAAGGTAACTAAGAGTTGGTCAAGTAGACAAGTAGGGGCAAGGCATCTCAGGCAGAAGCACAGAGGCGAGATTCAGCGCAATGAGTTTCTGGGAGTATAAGCAATTTATTGGGTTGTCGGAAAAGTCATGACGTATTTTTTTTCTATGTTTTTCATTGCAAAAATGCGTCATGACTTTTCCGACAGCCCAATATTATATCTCACAGGCTGTTTGTAGGAGTGATGTTAGTTGAAGCTGAAGGGGAAAATCAGGTGTCAAATGAAGAAAGGCCTTGCATGCCACGCTAGGATATTTTACCCCAAAGGCAGTGGGAAGTCACTGAACAGTTTTAAGTAGAAGAGACATGTGACTGGCTCTGAATTTTAGAAGCTCTTTCCAGTAGTAATGGGGCGGAGGCCTGGCAGCAGGGAGACCAGGGAGCCCAGCTTTTACCGCTGACTCCACTGCCCTCCCACCTGTCTTCATTGTCCCTTTCTCTCTATGAAATCTATTATTCTAGCTCTTCCCTGCTTGATCCAATGCACTTTCCTGCCACTCTTCCATTTTAATCAGGTTGATTCAACTTATCCAAACATGCCGTGTTCATTCCCATCTCTGAGTCTTGTTCGTTTAGCAAATATTTAGTAAGTGCCTATTGTATACCAGCCATGGTGCCTGGCATGGAGAACCAAAGATGAATGAGATGTGGAATGTACCTTTCAGGGTCCACAGACCAGTAGGGAGATACCTGTGGAAGCATGTTGTTACTGTGAGCATGATAGTGGCTGTGTACATGGGCCCAAAGAGAGAGTCCTGTCTGCGAGAAGCCCTCCTCCTTCTCAGCTAGATCCTCCCATCCTCAGGCTGCGGCCTTCACTCTGTAAGAGGCAGGATGGTATCTCTATACACTGTACACCAGTCGTACCCCTCTTCTACTCAAAACTGCTCAGTGGCGTTCCACAACTTTGGAATAAGACACCTTAGCATGCATGCGAGGCCCTTCTTCATCAGCAGGGTAGTATAATGGTTTAGAGCTTGGG
Organism: Hipposideros armiger; assembly: GCF_001890085.2. Lineage (NCBI taxonomy): Eukaryota > Metazoa > Chordata > Mammalia > Chiroptera > Hipposideridae > Hipposideros > Hipposideros armiger. The sequence goes on along the minus strand of NW_017731358.1, from coordinate 5,146,484 downwards.
CCCTGAAGCCAGACAACAAGACTTTAATCTTTGTTCTACCATTTATGAGACATGTGACCTTGGTCAGAAATTCTGTGTGCCTCAGTTTCTTCATCTGTAAAATGGGGCTGGTGGCTGTATCAACTTCAGAGGGTTATTGCGAAGATTAAATGAGTGCATATGCATAAAAACCTTTAGAATGGTCCTTGGAATGTGAAAAATATTCGATCATTTTTAGCTGTTATTATTCTCAGTTCTTACTCATTTTCTTCTCCGCACCTATATTGTGTCAGGAAACTTTAACCCCCGATTATCTATATTTGTGTTGCTTGCCCCTTTTTATGTGTTACCATATTGTTTCCCTTAAGAATGGTTTTATTCACCTTTAAAGTAGCATACATTGTGTGTGCGTGCGTGTGTGTGTGTGTGTGTGTGTGTGTGTGTATGTATCTGTACTCCTGAGATACCCACAGTGTGGGGTGTGTGTTAGGGTGAGCAGCCATCACAATTGGCTCAGGACTGACAGGTTTTCCAGGATGCAGGACTTTCGGTGCTAAAACCAGCAAAATCCTGGGACAACTGGGACAAAGCTGTCCACCTTCTATGCAGCGGGCACTTCAGTTTTGCTTTTATATGTGTCACTTATTGGTCCCAGTCTTAACCTGAAAGCAAGCTTGCCTTGGCTTTGCCACAAATTTGTATTTATTGGCTAGAAAATACAAAGTCACAGCCTCTAGGTTTCCTTTCCTGAGATTCCCTAAAATTTAACGTGGAAGATTTGAGGGGTTCCTGAGAGAAAACTCTCCCATCAGCTCTGAGTACATCTGCTAGAAACTGTGGGCAGCCCCGTAAGAACTTTCCTCAACCTGGCCCACAGCTGCAGCGGCTCGTCGTGCCGGTCATTTCTGGTCTCTGCCGGCGTTCCCATCATGACTCAGTACTTCCTTCATTTGCTTTCAGAATCGACATAGTCAACTAGTGGCAAAGCCTCTTTCTTCACACAAGGATCATCTGTTTGTCCATGAATTCCCCAGATGGAGCCAAAAGATTTAGCTTCCTTTCCAGCCCACGCCTGCCCCCACCTCACCTCCTCCAGGCAGTGTGTGCGTTGTGCACTTGCTTTCACACAGCATGCCATAAGGGCCCTCTGGGGCCTCTCGTGGTGCTCCTTACAGCCGTGACAAGTGTTTGCTGAAGCCTCCCCATCTTCTCCAGTACAGTCAAGAGGCTGGGTCAACAGACTCTGAATGGTTCCACTCCAGTCTATTAGTCCGCTAAGGCTGCCATAACTGGGTAGCTTAGACAACAGAAATTGATGGCCTCACGGTTCTGGAGGCTGGAAGTCTAAGGTCAAGGTGTCAGGAGGGCTGGTTTTTTCAGAGGGAGAATCTGCTCCATGCACCTCTCTTAACTTCTGGTGGTTTGCTGACAATCTTTGTCATTCCCTGGCTTGTAGATACATCACTCCAATCTCTGCCTTCATCTTCATATGGCATTCTCCGTGTGTGTGTGTGTGTGTGTGTGTGTGTGTGTGTCTTCACATGTTCTTTTTGTAAGGACCCCAGTCATATTGAGTTAGGGGCCCACCCTACCTCACTATGACTTGATCTTAACTAATTACATCTGCAGTGACTCTGTTTCCAAATCAGGGTCACATTCTCAGGTACTGGGGGATGGAACTTTAACATGTGACTTTAAAAGGGACGCAGTTCAACCCAGGTCTTCAGGTGAGTCCGAAAAACGCCCTGCTGACTGGAGGCCCCTGCTCCGTGGGCAAAGCAGAGCACCGTACAGCCATTGCTCACACATCCATGTCAGTTTCCCATTCACTTTGCCTCTGACACTGACTGTTCCTGCTGCCAGATTCAAGTCGTCATCGGTAACCCCTTGTTCCCCACTCTAGGTCACTGTGCAACAGTAGGGATATTAAGAAATAAAATGTACACCTGTGTCACTAGCTCCAAATCAGTGAATATCAGGAGATATTTTTTAAGAGAAACCTGCTGAGGAAAAGTTGCATCTATGGCATATATGTAATAGCTATTATAAAGGTCGTGACTTCCATCCTGATGAATAATAATCCTAAGCTGGTGGTCTTTTCAAACACTCTGGGAATGCCATGGGGTGTTCAGACAGGGGCTGGAGGGGCGTGTGTGTGTGTGTGTGGATGTGCATGTCATGCAGTAGCTCACAGGGGCTGGAGGGGCGTGTGTGTGTGTGGATGTGCATGTCATGCAGTAGCTCACAGGGGCTGGAGGGGCGTGTGTGTGTGGCTGTGCATGTCATGCAGTAGCTCATAGTAGGCAAAATCACCGACTCCTCCCTAACCTTCCTGCAAGCAGTGAGCCTCCCCTGGGCACGCAGGGACTCGCCTGCACCCCCTCACTCTGGCTGCTTCCTTCTGTCAGCTCCCTGAGCTGCTGACCCCTTCCCTCCTAAGAGATAGCTCTGTTCCAAAAGATAAACACTGGGAGTTACAAGGAACTTGGGGGGAAAGTCGAGCAAGTCTCGCAGTTACTGTTTCCCGGGTGTCCTCACTAGAAACCCAGCCGATCTTGGTGGATGAGGTATTCCGGTCTCTGTCAGTTTACAGCCTGAGCTGTGAGGGCAGTGATGGATCTTTGTAAGGGTGGAGGGGTGAGGGAGCGGTCGAGGAGTCTCTCATGTCTCCTCGCCTCTCTCCAGGGACGCCCCACCTCTGAGAAACCCCAGGGACAGAGGAGGCACCTGGCTAGTGCCCGCGTGTGCCAAGCTGCCAGGCAGGCTGCTAGCTTGCTGCGAGGCGGCAGGCAGGCTCCGCTCAGCTCGTCTGTGCCAGATCAGGGAGCTGTCGGCTCAGCCCACGCCCCGCGCTCCAGCTCCGGGCCGCCTCGGGTGGGCTGGGGGAAGGCGCAAAGCTCTCTTCGTGACTGCAAGTTGACTTTCCCTCACTGTTGTTGCCGGCAGAACACATACACCAATGCAGACAAGCTTCTAGAGGCAGCGGAGCAGCTGGCTCAGACCGGGGAATGTGACCCCGAGGAGATCTACAAGGCAGCTCGACACCTGGAGGTGCGCATCCAGGACTTCGTGCGCAGGGTGGAGCAACGCAAGCTTCTGCTGGACATGTCTGTCTCCTTCCACACGCACACAAAAGAGGTAAGGGCAGGGTGGAGAAGGGGCGCTGGCTGGATTGATTTGTTCTAGCGGGGAGTCAGGTCGGTTTTCTAATACAACGGCCCTCAAGGTACGCCCAGGGACCTGGGCGGCCTGGGGGTTACTAGCCTCCTAAGATTGATGATATTAACACTTTGCTCCTGATAACCTGTGTTTAGGTCTCAACTAAGATGGGACAAAGTTTCCTTCTCATCTCTAATGAGGAGGGGGCCACGGAGGCAGGTGGTTTGGGGAGCCTGCTAGAGCCTTCAGTCTGCAGCTGGAGAAATTTGGGGATCCCTCCTGTAGAAATAGTCACTGTAAGAGGAAATACTAGAGGATCAGAGGTTCCCTTCCCACCCCACACCCAACTGCTCTTGGCTGCTGTTTCCTGTCAGAAATTCGAGTCCTGCAGAACCTTGATCATCTTTGCTTTCAAGGAACATACAGAGTTTGCAAACGTGTTCTGTTTTATTAAAAAAAAAAAAAAGATTACATCTTTTCAGTGAGGTCTGCCATAGGGTGATAGTAAAGTGAGCAGTTCCTCGCCTTGCCTGATGGTGGATAGCTGGTGAAGAAAGGGGGACTGAGGAGTCCTCCACGCAGGACAAAGAGAGCTGGGCTTACATGTGGCCCTGATTCATCACAAAGTGGAGACAGGAGAGGGAGTATGTTACATTGTTGTCAGTGCAGCAGGACCCACACAGAGGAGAGCTGCAGACCTGCGATTATCATTTCTGATTAATGTGGGGCACTCTGAAATTAAGTGGCCAGTGAGAAGGCACATTTAGCATCTTCTCTAATAACACCCTTGGCAGATGATCTCATTAGGGCCACGCAGGCGTGCGTTCCCCCAGGAATTCATTTTAATGGAGTATTAATTAAAGTTTGCTGCTCAGGAAAAAAAAAATTAACCCTGCTTAATTAAGTTGGTTTTTGAAACTTGAAATGCATTAAGAAGCCTGGCTGTTACTACACAGTCTTTCTGACACTTTGTGGGAATGAATGCAAATCAATTGCAGTGCCTGTCAGAGAAAAACATGAAAAGATAATGTTTTCTAAACTGAGATTCCCCAGGCAGATGAAGGGCTGAGGAGCTCCCCCTAAAGCTGCTGGCTCTGCTTCCTCTTCCCGGGACCCACAGACACGGAGTGTCTGTAAAGCAAGGGGATTAGCCTTAATCCAGGTTTTCCTGCCTGGTTGTCTGCTTGCTGGTGGCTCACCCAATTCTTAATAATGGTCTCAGAAACCAAAGGCATGTGTATTCTCCTTTAATTATGAGCCTGTGGGTGTTGGAATGGAGCACGAAAACACAGGAGTCATGTCCCTTGTGAGGGCTGGGTTGGGGGGTGGGGGAGAGGGGTGCTGGCTGTCCAGGGAGATGGTGGACAACATGGAAGTGCCACTCCTCAAAGGGTGACCTTGGTTCTAGGAACCTTTTCTAGCTATATCGCCCACCTTCTGTACACGGAGCTAGGAGGCTGCGATTCTAGTCCAGACTCCGCTGCTCTAGAACCATGTGAACTCGTGCAAACCACCATGTCCCCAGCCCTGGGGAGCCTCATCTATACAATTGTGCAGGTGGACCTGGTAGCCCTATGACCTCTTATGATTCTCATGTGAATTCAAGATTCCTTTCTTTTTCTCCTTTATTTGATGTTGACAATCATAATAATTAATGACAATAGTAATTAAGCCTGAAGTAATTCAGGTGATTTACCTAGCCTAAGATTTAGTTTGTTGTAAGCACTCAATGTATATTAGCTAGTATTTTTTTTTGGATTGGGTACCTACTAGTTGCCAGACACATATATCGTCTCATGTAATCCTCATGGTAATCTTATGATATAGATTTTATTAAATATATTTTCAAATGGGGGAACTGGGGCTCAGAAAAGAACATGTCTAAGCTTCTCAGTAGTGCAGCAAAGGTTTTACCTGCCTTCCTAAATATGGCGCTCGTGTACTTAACTAGTACCCTGCACCCTGCTGCCCTCCTGTTTCTTCTTCTACCTGTTCCTCTTCTCTGCTTTTCTTATTTCTTCTTACTCTTCTTTTTCCTTTTTACATCTTCAAACCCCAAAGCTGGAGCTTGATGGGGAGGGAAGACCTTAGCTTAGAACGTGTTGACAGGTTGAGGGTATGGGAGATGGGAATAGGCAGGGCTGCAGTTATTAACCGCTGTTTACCCTCAGATCTCTCAAACTTTGTTAAGCTTGGTCCGATTTGAGCCTGAGACTCGTTTTCACACTGAGACTCAGCTTACAAAACCACATTCATAAGAAACAGGACTAACGGGAGCAGCATAATACTAGGGGCAGGCGAAGAACTGGGACCTAAAATGTATTTAGCACCTACTATGTGCTGCTATCTCATCAATAGCTGTGAGAATTGTTACTTTGTATTCCAATTTTACAGATCAGAGAAGTTAATGCTTTGCCCAGGGTCTTGTAGCTAGGATGTGGTAAATGTAGGAATTGATCCCAGATCTTTCTGATTCCAAAGCCCATGCTTTTTCTCCTTTTCCACACAGACTTTTACCGGAAGGCCAAAACATAGAGACTGGGAGGGGTTTTCTCTACCAGGGAATTTATTCCAACAGGAGGCTGTCAGAAAGTAGCATAGCCTCTTTCCTCGGGCTCCCAAACTGTGGGAGACATTAGGAGCAGTCCTGCCTGGATGCGAATGGGTGTGTGCTTGTGAGGATCCTTCTGTTCAAGATATCTGCAACTTTCAGACCACACAGATTGTGACTTTTCTCCAGGGTGGAAAGAAAAGCATCATTTTGAGTGGCTGTCATGGAGGAGCTGTTTATCAGCGCCATCCAGCAGGACTTTGTAGCTGCGTGCTCCCTCCCAGTCACCTTCCCACCCCCAGGAGTCTGCCTGAGGCCCGCTTTAGGAAAAGTAGAGAATAAGATGCGTGTGTATTATGTATACACCTATGCTGTATGTACCCATAGACATGTACATGCATAGGTATATGTGACACATGCACACGTATGTGTTCCACACACACATTAAATACAGCAAGATCTCAGATGCCAGAGAGGTCTGGTTTCCAGGTCTACATCTTCATTAGGCCTGCTGCATGCCGTTGGGAAAATTACTTAATCTCTGTTACTTTGCGATAATTATTATTATGATGATTACAGCATTGAGTAGTACAGTGCTAACACCAATTGTTTTTTTTCCTAGTAGAAAAAACTCCCTCCCAAATGTATCCTTAGAGCATCTCTAAAGTAGGCTTAATAAGGAACTTGAGGACTCCATCCGGCATCATTTTACCTTGAACTTCTTCCCTGGGGCTTCCAGCCTCCCACCTAGATTGGACATGTGCATTCCTCCATCCATGGTGCTGGGATCATACTGAGCTCATTGGGTCTTCTTCATTAAATTCAAAGGGCTCACATGTAGAATACACATGTGCGTTTAGATGTGTAGATATAGATTCTACTGTGCATTTCTGTCACTATGTCTGATACATAGAGACGCTCAATAAATATTGAACAGATTTACTTGACAATGGGAAGCCAGTCATTTCTTTTAAAAAAACAAAAAAGCCGGGGAGAGGAAGAAGCCCATTCAGTCACATCTTTCATCTACTCCCGTTGTTTGACTTGAACTCTACAGGCAATCTGAATAAAAGGGGGATGGGTGGGGAGTCTGAAGTGCCCGTGGGAGCTTTCCTCCAGGACCTGTATAGCAGGCAGAAATGGATGACTAAGTAGGCCCCCCTGAGCATCCTTGGATGTTCTAATGAAGGAGGAACTCCTGAGGTTTGATCTTTCCGTATTCTGTTTAATACCTCTCAGTACACACCGCCCCTCAAACCTTGGTAAGTGTGGGTCCTATTTGATCCTGGGCCAATTAACTCTTGGCCCCTTCCTCGTGACTCTATAGGCAAACTTCAGGCTTTTTACTCAAGGCAAGTTGAGTATCCAAGCCTTTAAGTCTGTTAGGGAATTTTGTGTTGCTATGGTTATTTTTCCCTCTTACAGTAAATAGAGTGAGTGGAAGGATGATCGTCTGCTTGGTTTTACTGAAGTGGCTTTGGGTGGCACTGGGGTTGCTGGAAAATACTGTCATACACTTAGACCTTTCCTGCCCAGTTATGGTGAATGCCTTCCTTCTTCCTCCCCTCCTTTCTTCTCTTTCTTCCTTTCTACCTACCTGCCATTATGTGCTAACTTTTTGCGTTAGTGCCAATGGGTAATAGAATGGCATTTATTGTAAAACGTAATTTGGAAGGAATTACAGCCCCGTTTCTAAGAGATTTCTGGGCAGGAACTGAATGCCCTCCTTCATCAATGATTTAACCTAGACTTCCTGTGACTCCCCAGGCTGAAGTTCATAATTTTACTTTTGCCTGCTTCCTACATCAAAAGATTTACCCTAATTAGGATCAAAGTGGAAACAGAGG
>NW_017731358.1:5013687-5137143 GCF_001890085.2 Hipposideros armiger | reverse complement strand
TGTTAGATACCAGAGAAGCAGTAGGTAAAGAGGATTACCCTAGGGGAGAGAAACCAAAATGAAGAACAGTAGGAAAAAACATGTGGTTGCTGCTACCAAGCTACCTACCTCACTCGCTCCATAATTTTACCTAGTTCTACAATCATTGGCTTATAGTAGCTCGAAGTAGGAGATCCTTTTGACTGGGTCTCATTGGCTGCCTGCATAGTAAATTAGTAATAGAAACGGCTCTCTGATTTGGATTCTTTTCAAGGCAATCTAGCATGCTCTCCAGAGGTAAGTCAGATGGACACGTACACAGAAGGAGACTTACAGAGCATTCAGATAGTAGGAAAATCACAGCCTGAAAAATGGAATATTGAGCCTTCCTCATAGTTTAGTGACACTGATGTTTATTTCTGTCCACTTTAGGCCTCAAAGCCTGCAATTTAATTTTGCTGCCACCAGGAAGCAACTGTGCATGTTTTCTCATGAATTTCAAGTGGGTTGCCACTCAAGCTTTCCAGGTTGTAAATAATGTGTTAACTTGGTATCACAGTTATCCTCGAACTGGTGCTGCAGTCTGGACTTTGGATGTCCTGGTGTCAAAGCTGTGACTGCCGTGTTTCAGTTTAGAGAGGTGATTTCTATTATCGCCTTTTTACGTCAGCTTTGAAGAGAAATCATAGTATGTTAGAACTGGAGTAGATTTTAGAGACAAGCTAGAGAAACCACACATACATGTACACACACACACACACACACACACACACACACACACACACACTCACGTCATTTTAAATATGAAGTAATTGAAGTGAAGTCGTTTTCCCCTGGTTACAGAACTAGCCAGGCAAGGGCAGAATCAAGAATTATCCTCAGTAAATATCCATTCCATTCCAGAGCTCATTTCCCTCTGGGCTTTTTGTTTGCTTTGTTTTGAGTAGAGAGATGTCACTCACCCTTTGTCTCTGTAATCTCCTTCCCTATCTCTGAGTCAGATGTCTTCTGATCACTAGCAATTTTGACATTTTATCTTCTTGAAGGAAGACTTTCCTTATCAGGCTGCTAAACACTGGGTCAAGCAGCATCTAGTGTGTTGTTGATTGTTTATCTCTCAGCTGAATTTCCTCAGAGTAGGTTTTTAACTCTGCCTTAGACAAGAGTTTCTTTATAATATAGAATATATGAACAGAAATAGGAAAAGCCAGTTTCAATTCATTAATCAAAGAATATTTGGAGGGAGGACACATTTTTCTAATGATATGACTTCAGAGGTCAGTGTGTGTCCTCAAAGGTCCCTAGTCTTTCCCTAGTCTTTTTCTTTGTGACACTGCCACCCCATTTTTTTTTTCTAATTGGGGAACAGTGTGTTTTTCCAGGACCCATCAGCTCCAAGTCAAGTAGTTGTTGTCAATCTAGTTGTGGAGGGCGCAGCTCAGTGGCCCATGGGAGGATTGAACCGGCAACCTTGGTGTTATGAGCACTGCGCTCTAAGCAACTGAGCTAACCGGCCACCCCTGCCACCCCATTTTTTTTTTTTTTTTGGCAATTTTTGTCTTTGTTCCTACAATTTAGCTGCATGACCATGAGGAGGAGAGAGCGTCATGAGTTATGGTGATTTCCTCAGAAAGGAACTATGCTTCCTTTCCTAAACATACACCAGAGGTGTTCAAGTGTTTATTAAGGAGGGGAGCGGAAAAAGGACCTCCAAGCATTGAAGCCATTAATATAGCTTAAGGGTGGTACTGAGAACAAAATTAAATAAAGTCCTTAAGGTACCTATAAGCCTCTTTCCTATTTCTCTCATTGCTGTAACAGTGCCAGCCTTATTCTAATCAGTTTCCAGTCTCAGTGCCTGTTCTCCATTGAGGCATCAAGTTTATTTTTCTTCTCTTAAATAACCTGCTCCATGTCCACCGTTTTCATCTCCTTATCTTCACATCTCCCTTTCTTTTTTTTTTTTTTTTTAGAAATATCTGAACTTTCCAGCCTCTAGGCTTTCCTTAGACATCCCAGGACAAAGCAGCAAAAACAGAAAAAAGAGGCCCAGCTCAACCTAGCATATTGAAGGACCAAATCCAGTGTGGAACTTTTACCAAGTCCAAAACGAAGGAGTGCTTCAAACTTTCCCTCTGCCTTCTCGTGGGAACTGGAGAGGGCTTGCATCAAAAATATTTCTTAAATATAATATCTAGCACTTACTATATGCCAGGCACTGTTTCCAAGTGAGATATAGATATAGATATGTCATTTATTTGTGTGTATACACACAGACATACACACACATATATATCAACTTAGTAATTTTTGCAACTCTGTGTGGGGGTAAAGAAAACCGAGATACAAAGATAGTAGGTTACTTACCCAAGGTTATATAGCTAATACATACCAAAACTGGGGTTTGAAACTTTTAACCACGATACTGTATTGCCTCTCTATACAATATTTTTTTAGAGAATCCATTATGTCTTAACCAAGGACTTCAGCACACTTAGAAAATGGTTTGTTTTTACATGGCAGAATGGCAGCCAGAAAATATAAAGTAATGGTTAACCTATAGTGACCAACTTCCTGATTTCATTCTAATTTGAAATAAGTACACTTCTACTTATAGGAATATGTATCCCAGCTTATATGGTCTGGAAAACTTGTTTTGTGTTTTTGTAACAAAAAGCTTATTTGTAGAGAAAATAAACTGAACTAATGACAACCAGATTGCAAGCTGATAAATGACAGGGACGCTGAATAATAATAATTTGGTTATAACTATTATCATAAGGCTATATAGGCTTATTAATAATGCTATATATTTATTTAAAGCATTAATAATAAGTAAATCATGAACTCCTCATAATCTTTGATATGAGCAAGGCAGTTCTTATTCTTCCCATGTTGTAGATTGAGAAACTGAGGCTCAGAGAGGTTCTTACCTGTCTAAGAAGGAAATTCTTTATACCTCCTTATTCTGTACCTCCAGGGCTTATTAAACTTGTTAACTCAACCTCTTCTGCCACATCTAGTCCCATCCCTGTCTAAGGAACAAATAATAACTTGTCCAAAATCTGAAGACTACTTTTGTCTCTCTTTATTGTTTCTTTTCTCACCTGTTATTACAAAGGCCATACCATGATTTACCATACTAAGAACCAACTAGATAAAATAATATTCTGGCAGTGGATATTTATCCATGTTTTTAACTTACAGAATGTTAGAACCAGAAGGTAGCTAACAGTTTTATTTTATGCGTTCTGCAAACTATTGTACACAGAATCGTGGTGAGCACAAGTTATAGGAAGAACAGGGTCCAAAACCCGCTTCTTCTGACTCTATTAATTTTTTCTCTCTATTGGCTTTTTTCCTGGTAGAGCCCTGAGCTTATCTTTCCTATTAGCCCGGTGAAGATTCCTTCTTTCCAAGCAAACATCAGACTCACCCTTCCCAGCATCGTTTATGAAAATGTTCAGGATGAGTGTTTAGAAGTGGAGCACTGAGGCAGGCCACTGGAGACCAATGTTTCAGTATAAGGAAGCGCTATCAATAAATGAGTTTTCGGTAATTCAATTCAACCCCTCATCATGTCCAGTGCTTATTCTGTTTAAAACACTGTACTTACTCTTTTAAAGTTGTCTGACTAGTAATTTCATCCTGACCGCATTTCATCATCTCACATATCACGGGGGAAATGTCTCATACTGAAATTAAGATAAGCTACATCTTGAGCATTCAGCTTTCTAACCAATCTAGCAATCCTGCAAAGAACAAAATGATTTAACGTAAAATACAGTTTCTTAATCTTCATTTGGTGCTTATTGAGCATCACATTCTCTTTTACATATTTGTAAAATGATGATAAGTTTCTAGGAATCGACCCCTAGCTATCTGGAGGAAGTGTTTAGAGCTCTCCCTTTTTTCCTTCCTGCAAGATGATATAATATTTGTTTATCACAGTCTCTTGTATTTCCCAGTATCTCAAGGTTCCCTGAACCACAGAGAACTAAAGTCAAGGGTGGTTGTGTCCTTAGGTGATGCCACCACTCATGGAATAAACCTTAGCAGAGACGGGTAATGAATATAAATATAGAAACACGATCTGACCCACAGGTGTGCTGATGAGGACAGCCTGGCATTGCACTGACTGACTAAAGTCATATTGGGTGGCCCAGTCCGACTTTCTTGCCCTCGCCCCAGACCTGTCCTAAGTGGAGTCTCTGCTGTCTCCCCACAGCTGTGGACATGGATGGAAGACCTTCAGAAGGAGATGCTGGAAGATGTCTGTGCCGACTCCGTGGATGCGGTCCAGGAGCTGATCAAGCAGTTCCAGCAGCAGCAGACGGCCACTCTGGATGCCACGCTCAACGTCATCAAGGAAGGAGAAGACCTTATCCAGCAGCTCAGGTCAGCGCCTCCCTCCCTGGGGGAGCTCAGCGAGGCCAGGTTAGCATGGGCAGTGCTTTCCAGTGGGAAATGCCCCGGACTAGCCACGAGATAAGTCATGTCCCGCTTTTGGCTCAGTCACAGCCAGCTTTGTGGTCTTGTGTGAGCTTCGGTTTCTCCATTTGACACGTATAAAAATGCCTGCACCGTATCCAACTTGAGTTTAACATGAAATAATGAACAGAACAGCTCTAATGTTCCAACGCTTTATTTATTACTCACAGTATTATTCAGCAATCACTAAGTAACATAATTATAACAAAAATGAACAATGTTCAACAGAAAATAAACAACCTCTTCATTAAGAATTATGGCAAATGTTGTCATGTGGAGAAATGGCCGTTATGGAATACAGTGTTCTTTGGTATCTGATCTCAGGCTGAACTCTAAACTCCGGTGGCCCAGTTTGCAAAATGTGACCAACAAGGGTTGGCTTTGGCCCCATGAGAATGTATAAAGTGTGTGATGTCCCACTCTCTACTTTATTACCCCCTTATGGCCTTTCCACCATTCCTTGCTGCCAAAAAATAAAAACCCTTCTGTATCAACCTAAATAACCATAACTGAGAAGGAAAATCCTGTCTAAAGCCTGACATTCATTTAGAATCATCCACACTGTTGCCTCCTTTCTGTTGGCATCAATATCGAGTTTCCGTTTCTTGTCAAGGGCACCAGCTCCTTAGATACAGTGTCATGAGGCCTTGATCGAGCCCTCAGCAACCAGCCGTATGCCCAGGTGCTGTATAAATAGGATTTGATGGTGCTAATGATGCCTGCCCACAGGGACTTGTTTCTATCCCAAAATCGCTGAGTGCTGGGACCTCTGCCAACCCCAGACAGAAATAATCTCATCAACAAGTCTCAGGCCAGCTCTGGAGCCTCTAGGAATTGCTTCAATTGAGAGGGCTTCCCCCAGCCCCACACCAGTTGTCCAATTAAATAAACAATGAGAACGTACCTTTCAATGGCCCTGGCATGTTTTTCTGTTGGAAATTAATTATTTCTATTCTAAGTGTGCACATGAGATATTCTGAGTCCTTGTTTTGCATACTAATAAGACAGCCTCTTCCCCTTCATCCCCTGATTCATCTTCATGAATATATAATACATGACAGTTTTGTCTGCCTACCTAGGAAATTCCACTGTTAATTTGTTTCGGAAGAAAATTCCAAATAGTGGGCAGTCACTTAACCTCTCTGAGTCTCAGCTGATTCGTCTGTGTAATTAAGGGGCTCACTCTTCGAGCTCTGTCAGCTCTAGAGTTTTGTGATGGCTTTGTGTTTTCTCTCCAATTACTTTTCACAAGCGTGGCTAACTTCACTCTCTGCGGGGCTGGTTTATGGAGGTGCCACGTGCTCTTGACAACTGCCAACCTTGCACAGTGTCTGAGGGCTGAGGCTACTCAGTGAGTGAGGAGGCAATGATATGGCTGATGCCTGTTTCACAAGTTTAAGTTCCATGGATTTCAGAGAGGACCATAAGCGTGTGACCAAGACCCACTGGTGACCAATTATTCCCCCACGAGCCTGACTCCTGCCTGGGCTCTCATCCCTGATCTCAAGACCAGTCAAAGAGAACAGAAGTTAATGGTGCCTAGAGCACCTTGGCACGATGCCTCCCACTCCCACACACCAGGGCACACATCTTCTCTAGGTCGCCACTTCTCTAGGTCTGGCACTCATCACTGAAGTCCCTACGGTGGTTTCCCACCATCACTATGATTCCTAGTGAGGGTGACACTGGCACAGGTGCTGTGCAAAATGGTAGAAGTTATTCTTTTCCTTCTGGAATCTGTGTGATGGAGAAAGACTGAGAGAAGCAGTCAGAAAGAGCAGCCCTGTCCTCCCAACAGCAAAGTCCTCGTCAAATGCATAATGCATAAGAGTACATCTCTTAAGTTCCTTTCATGACTGGGGGTGTCCATGCCATAGTGGGGTTTCATGACCAAACAAGATGTAGAATTGGGAGTTCTCTGAATGATGGAAGAAGAGATTTTTGACCAACTGGCCTCATGCTCCCCTCAGAAACACAGCATAAGCTCTGATACCATTGCTTTTGAGACCAGCACAGGCTAAAAGGTCTGGTTATCAGAAAGCTTGCTGGTGAGAGAATTCAGACACTAATGGATTTTCCTCTTGTCCTCTGACTTCTTAAATTGTGTAAGAAACCAAGATGTCACAAGATATTGATTGTACCCATTTATTTCAAGTTTCAAGGCTCTGGCTTACTCAAGGCCCTTAAATATAAACTGCTTACTCTCCAGTTTTCCTATTATAATGTTCTCTTTGGCGGTCAGACTCTTCTTACTTGGAAAGTGCACCCCTCCCATCTACTCGTCTGGGTCCCTCCTTCTAACACCCAAATCAGAGCTCACCCTCTTTGAAACCTTGTCGTTGTCCCAGCCTCTTGTGCCCTATCCTCTGCTCTCCCCAGTTGGGCCTGTGCCCCCGTCAAGCACTTGATACTTGATTCGTCCCTTTCAGGGTTAATAGTCATCCATACAGCTCGTCCCTGGTCACAGAGTAGGTTCACACACTGTCTTATTTAACAGCAAACCATGAAGTGAGCAGGGCAGGGATTATGAAGTCCACCTTAAGGGAGGCAACTGGGGCTCGAGGAGGCGACTTCCCAAGGCCACCAGCCCATGTACATCACAGTGGGGACTGACCCCAGGCTGGCAGCCTCCAGGTCTCAAGTTTTTCTAACTACAGCTTGAAGCCCATTGTAATAACACCAGCCTGTAACTGGCATAGCATTATGAAGTGGATGAATAACTTTGGCAGCCAGGATCTCATTTTATTTTAACAACCATCCTGTGAAATAAAACTAGGAAGGGTTTTTAAAATTATGTCTTTAGTTTGTCTACGCTTATGCATTGTGTTTAATGTGGCTACTCTTATGCATGTGAATGGGTGTGTGTATTTAAGCTATACATACTAGACTTACATATATGTGAGAACCATCCCTTTCTACTACTCTCTTATGCTTTGTAGAGCCCTTTCCCATGCATTATTTCGTGTGATCCTTTTCACCATTCTGTCTGAGGAATAGGAGAACAGCTAGTCTTGGAGCTACTGTGCTGTGAACCCCAAAGAGGATACGTGTATCTTTGGTTCACTGCCTAAGCAGATAGTACCCGGCTCACAGTAGGAGTTTGATAAACATCTGTCGATTGAATGACTACTAATTGGCATCCCCCTTGCTCAGGCAAGGAGGGCCCCTGCTCCCCCATCACTGTTAACGTGGCAGGGCCCCTCCCCTCGTTCCTTCCACTCTGCCACAGGGACTCGGCTGTGTCCAGCAACAAGACGCCCCACAGTAGCTCCATCAGCCACATCGAGTCGGTCCTGCAGCAGCTGGATGATGCCCAAGTGCAGATGGAGGAGCTGTTCCACGAGCGGAAGATCAAGCTGGACATCTTCCTGCAGCTGCGCATCTTTGAGCAGTATACCATTGAGGTAGGGGGGGCGGAGGGGAGGAGTGGGAAGGTGGGGGTCGTGGATAGTGTGAGGGAGACCTGCAGGGTGACTGCTGCCTGGCCAAGGGTGCTGCCTCAGGGACAGGAGTGGCGCAGTAGCCTAAGGGGGTTACAAGGGATTATGCATCAAGGATTCGTTTTTTTTAGAAATCAGCCAATTCACATTCCACCTTGGTATCATTGTCTATCCCTCCCACCCCCAGGGCCAGGCAGAGCTCCTCTGTCCCCTGTCTGTCTGGGGATGCCTTCATCGACAAGGCTTTTGTCAGTGTGCTTTGGACTCTTCGTACCTTGGTTCCTGAGAGACCATGGAATTGGCTGTTTGGGGCTTGGGGTAGAGTCCGTGAATTCTATAGCTTTGTGAGTAAGTAGGTGTTAAAATTAGGAGGTCCCCTCAGCTGAGGACTGTAGATCAGGGACTAGATGACATCATACAGCAGCCAGGAAGCCAAGAGCCCCAGGAAGGAAGACTTGTACCTTCAGTTTGCTTTCTGCTTATTAAGAAAGTAAGTCTGTGCTAAGGCCATTGGGTGGTCATCTCATAGACTCCTCAGTTCATTCTGAAAAGGTCAGAATTGGGTGTTCTGGTCTATTGATGTCCCCTTTGTGATGCCTATTAATAATGTCTGCCCCAAATAAGATCTACCTTCGATTATTTTTTGCCTTGAAAGAGTAATTATTTTTTGCTTTGAAACAGGCCAGTAGGGTTCTGGGGTGTGAAGAGTGTGACATGTAGGCGCTTTGTCCTTTTCAAAGAGGGCAAAGCATTAAGTTAAAGGTTTAGCTGACTTCTCTTTGTCCCAGCTGATGTGGTGTGAGAGAAATCCGATTCCCCACCCACCAGTTTTTAAACTTTATTTGCATTCCAACCATCTCCTCTGAGTTGGGGCTTCTGGGTGTCTGGGACTGATCTCCCCAACAGTATCTGTGGAAACTTCCATGGAACTGGTTCAGAAGGAAAATGACGTGTTTTTTTTTCTTTTTTTTTGTAATGTTGAAAGCTTCACTATCCCAATCCCACGCAGGACCAGAAAACTATCCTGGCAACAGCTGCCCTTGTTTTCAATCCTGAGACCAAAAATGTTCATATTTAGAATCAGAAATGTAAAAGAAAAGCAGTCCTTTCTGTCCCTTACTCTCTCTTATGCTCTTTCTCTTCTCAAACACACCTCTACCCCTGCCTCTCTGGAGGCTACTGCAGTTTCTTGCTTAAAGGTTTCATGTTCTAAAAGGTGGTTTTTGGACAGTTGGTGGGACAAAGGAAGAGATATATGTCTTTACATTTGATCTTGATTATCCTTCTAACTTATGCCATAATTTTAAGTGCATTTATTTATACTTATTCATAATTTACGAGTGTTTTGAATCTACACTCACAAGAATTTCAGGTGTCAAGTAGTATTACACATATATTGAAAGAACAGTTAAAATGCCAGTGGAAAAGTAGAGATATTGGCATGGCAGCAAAGAGTGTGGTGGACTTCATTAAGGTGGGGCGACAAAGGCAAGAGGGGGTGTGGCTTATTATTCTTTGGTAATTGAGATTGAGACTCACAAAAATAAATCGGGGTTCCATTCAATCGCGGTGATGTAGGCCCCCGGTACCCCCACCCCTTCCTCAGCTCCATTTAGCCCAGAGCTTGGCCGCATCCAGGGGGACATTGGGTCAGCAAGTGCGGTGATTTTGCTGCTGTATTTTTTATTTACTCTTCTGTTGTTCAAGGTCCGCAAAAACTGCTTAAGGCGGGGAAGGAAGCAATCTGAGAGTTTGGAGGCTTCAGGGTTATTTCATTAGATGGCTATGGTTTTGAGGTCAGGGTTCCTGGGTCACTTCCAGAGTGGGTCTGTTCGCTTCGCTTTGCGGTGGAACGCACCCCTGATGTCAGCTGAGGGCGTCGCTAGGGCATGTTTGCCTGCAGTGATTCTAGGAAAATCCATTTTCATTCCTGAAAAACAATCCAAAGTATATGTAAAAAAATGTCCTTAAAAAAAAAAGCTAACTGTGAATCAAATGGATCCTATTTAAATGTTGCCTCAGGGAAGCTTGATACTTGAATTGCATGATTTGCGTTCTTCAGCCTTTGTATTGTACAAGAATTCCCCCTCCCACCCTGAATGCTGGACAACAACCTAGGCTGCTGGGTATGTATGCAGTAGAGAAAAAGTGGGGAAATAGTATGAGGATCTAATAAAACGAGTAAGATAAAAACAGTAATTTGGTTCTGCACCCCCTGGTTCAGGCAGCGACATCCAGGTTTTAAAAAGGGCCCTGTTCCCTGTTTTGGGTGTGGGACCCGAAGCTTGGGGAAACGCTGCATTTCATCTTCCGCAGAAATGGAAATCCTGCCAAACCTATGGGAAAGTTCTGCTTCAAGCCAAATTGTCAGAAGTTATTTTTGAGGGTGGTGAGATTATTTCAAACACCAGCTAGTGTTTTACTGTGGAGAAGAAGAGCAAACATCTAGAAAAGATTCAGAGTGTGAAACCGAGGGTGGTTTCTGTAACGAGAGACTTGTCAGAGCTGACATAAGGCAGGGCAGGGGCTATCACTGCAGAACCTACGGCTCTGGTTTCCTTCCCTGAAGGAAGGCATCTGATGGACATGCTCCGAATTCCTGGGGATTACTGAGAACCAGAGCAGGACTGCTCCCATGACATCTGGAGAATCTAAGCAGGACTCCTTAGTCATGTCACCATGGCTAAAATGGGCTAATTAATTTAAGAATTAAGATAATACAAGAGTTGCTGCACCCGTCTCCTACTCAGTAAGAATGGTATATATGGCTCCCACCGTGTAACCTGGGGTGAGGTCACTGGGCACCCCCACCAAGAGTGAAACTTATCCTAAATGGATTAGGCAAATGTTCAAAAACCAGGACCTCAGCTGCATTCCTGACATACCTTCTTAGACGCCATGGAGACTAGACAAAGTGACCTATAGATATTCCTGTAGGGCCAGCCTCCCTCTATGAAAGACACTTTATATGAAATGGTTATGATAAAAGGGACAGTTCACCAAATGCAAATAATACTTTTGTGGTGGCGAGAATATGGATACCTTTTATTTTTTTCGATGTTACCATGCATTTCAAGTTTTCCACAATTAATCAGAATGACCAGAAAGAAATAAAACATATTTTCAGAAGCAAGAACAGGCCAGTGGTCTCTAAACTCTTGTGATTATGCACCCTCTCAATAAAATAATTTTGAACTTGGAAGCCCCTATATATGCATATATATTTGTTTATAAATTATACATGTTCTACCATCACTGACTAATAATTGCAAAAGACAATGTGTCCTTAGGATGAAGTTTCACTTTTTCATTAGAAGTTGTGGTTCCACACTTCAAATAATCTCCAGGGTAATTTCCAGTTATTGTTTTGGTCTGGTTTCCTGACAGAGCTGATTAGGTTGTCATTGTTGCTTTACCCCATAATATGACTGACAGAGAGTTCAAAGTTCTCTTGTGCTTTCCTGATTAGTATTATCTTCAAGCTGCAGTTTCTTTGAGGAACCTTGTGAAGCCATGTGTCTTTCTGTGAAGGTTAGTTTAGTTGCAATGAGATAATAGATAAATCCATTTAAGTGGGCACATGAAAAGAGCAATAAATTGAAATATGCTAAAAGCAGCTGAACAAATGAGCCACTGTGTTGTGGGGTTCCCACTTCCCCGGGCCCTGTCCTGCCACGCCATCTGCCAGGTGTTTGGACGGGGACTTCCGCATCAGTCTACTAGTAAAAGTTCAAGAAACTTCCTATCTTTGATATTAGTTTGAGCAAATTATGTGCATATCACATATATGCACATATATATGCATATTTATAGACAGCATTTTTCTCTGATATCAATGAATAATCTTGAGCACCCTCAGGATGGTCATACCCACATTGGAGAGTACTAGAAATGATACCAAGAAAGATACTCTAAACAAGGGACTTTATGAAAAATGGTCACAGCTATGGTCTTTCTTTTACATCTCTGACTATAATTACAAACAAAGTTTGCTCAATGCACCTGGAAATTCATCTGTGTAATTAACCTGAGTAAGGAATAGAATAGGCAACTATCAATCTACAGTGTCCACATTAGAATAAGGCGGGGCCAGGCTGAGGCTGGGGAATAAAATGGCCTTCAAGGAAGAAAATCCCACCTAGAAGAGAGGAAGTTGATTGTCATTTACTGGTGGTCTCAGCTCTTTGGTTGTATGCAGAGGCCCTTAGCATTTTACACTTGAAAGAGATTGCTTAGTCAACTTTTACTTGATGGAAATTTGGCTCCATAACCATTTAGTGAGTGCCTACTATATACCCAAAACTATGTTGGGCATTGTGGATACACACAGTCCCTGGCATGGGGGGCCTAGCTGGGAGAAACACAGAAACAGAACCATCATACAATGTGATAATTCTGTGAAAGAGAGAGGCTCACGGTTTGATGAAAACGCTGAGGCAGGAATGCTTAGCTTTGTCAGGCTGCCCATGGAAAGGTTCTTGATGAGAGGACAGCTAGAAGACAGGTAAAAGCTGGTGGCGGGCAGGATTTGGCATTCCTGGAGGATGCCATCTGGCCTCTACCAGAGTATCTCCATAGCCCAGAAGCGGGGGTGGGGTTGAGGGGGAGTGGAGAAGTGGAACCTCAGGATTTCACTATTGTGTTAACCCAAAATCTCCACCCTTCTGCACTTTGGTCCTGATTCTGCTCTGGAAAAACCGGACAAATTTGCTCCCCCTTTTACTTGGCAGCCTGAAAACTATTTGAAGATGGTCATCACAGGCCTCTTTTCCTTTATCTGGAAAACACTGAGATGGTGTAAGTTATCTCTGCAGTCCCCTCCAACTCTAAAAATTTGATGACTATTTCTCTTCATCCTCACCCCTTCTCTGTGGTACCTATTTCCAATTTATTCACCTCTTTCTGGATGTGGCATGGTTTCCACATACCTGCCTCCCCTGGTCGCCTGCTGCTGAAAGGACTCATGTTAGCCATGCCCAGCTTCCGAGGCACACCCCTGGGTGTGGCACTCTCCCAGTGCAACCCAGGAGACAGGAGCCGTTTCAGTGACCTCATCACCTGTCTCATCTAGGCTTGTCCTCCCTTAAAAGCCCCTGGTTGTTTTTCAAGGCAATTGCTTCTCATAAGTGAAAACCGTTTATGTAGTATGTATTTTTCCTCTCAAATTTTACTTTTTAAAATATTGGCCCAGCTATTTAGCTTATCAAAATACATGTAATTTATTATTGCTATCAACAATGCAGCTGTTTGAAATATTGGCCAGTCAGGCAGGGCCTCGCAGTGCTTCCCTGTGAGTTTTCCTCCTGTGACATGGAGCCATCAGGCTGCACTTGTCCTTCTGCTGACTGTGGATCACCCAAGGGCCACATCATCCAGTCCAATTTCATAACCCTTTCGTCCACAGATACAATATGAGGCTCTGCAGAGCCTTGCTGTTCTCCGTGTTTGCAATATACCTCAAATGCACCGACATAGTAACTGTATCAAGAAAGAAAATGAGACCTGTCTGAAGTCATTCTTTGGGGATTCCTCCTAGGGAATCACTGTAGCATTTTCTAAACGCGCCCCCACATCCTTTCAGAAGGAAATACAGAATACATTCAATAAAAAACCAAAGTTTGCACAAAATATTTACGTGATATACTCTTCTAGACTTTTGTCAAATTGACTTCAGGATCATTAAGGGGTTCCCCCTTCCATCTTCCATTTATGGAAAAAAATGATTATTCACACAGCTTTACTATTCGGGCAGTTCATCTGTTTTCAGCAAATGATTAGAGATCTCTGATGGAAGCTTTCCTATTACTTAGTGATGGGGTGGATTTGGGGCTGTGGACCTGAAATCAGTTTACTTTATCAAGGTACAAATGCTGTGTGCTTCTTGTTTCTGGAAAGGATGCAGGGATTGCAGCAGAAGGAAGCGGATGGAAGCCCAGGGCTTCGGTAGTAAGTTAAATGGGAGAAAAAAACCTTCTGACGCTGAAGCATTGACAAGTACTAGCATAAGCAAGCAATAGATGTTGTAGGTGCTCTTCAATACGGGAGATCTTTGGAAAGCAATAGATTCCCATATGTCTCAAACTGATTAAGAGGCAAAGATATGGTCACAATAACCACTCAAAACCAATCATCATTACATCAAAGAT
This sequence comes from Hipposideros armiger, assembly GCF_001890085.2. Lineage (NCBI taxonomy): Eukaryota > Metazoa > Chordata > Mammalia > Chiroptera > Hipposideridae > Hipposideros > Hipposideros armiger. The sequence continues at coordinate 5,123,087 of NW_017731358.1, read as the reverse complement.
CTCAGCTTTAATCATCATGATAATGAAGAAAAGAACATGAAATTGGTCATAAAAATTGTTCCATTATCCAAAGTATCCAACTGGAATAGAAATTAGGTAACTGAACATTGGAACTCATCAAGTACAGCATGTTGCAATATGTTTTTATGTTATTTTGCCAAAAATTAAAAACAACTGAGTATTTCTTCAGTGCCAAGTCCTTTTGCTTTTCCGGAAAATTTTTATGATATCCTCATAGGTCTTTATATAGCTAGCTACATAAATAAATATTTTAACTCTTTAGATAGATTATATATATTTCTAAAATATACAATGAAATGCTATGATATACCTTTAAAATAACCTGTGTTAGAATTCACTAATTTCATCATTTTGTAAGTTGATGAACAAAAAAACCTTTACATTCTTAGACAAGAAGAATACATGACTATGACAATTTAGTTTATTTTAGCTTTACAGTGGTCACCTATATCAATATACAAACCCATTGGAGATAAAGTAGTTTTTCCCATGCAATGAGATGTCTCTTTAGCTGCAATATGTCTTTTCCGATTATTCACTACTTGTAGGTCAGTGAAGAATACTTAGCTTTCACTTTTTCATCTCAGTAAAAATAATGACATCATAAAACAGGAAGATGCTCATTGTGCAGTTAGTAGTCCATGTATTTCAGAGCATGTCACCACAATAAGATGCCTTGGACCCATCCTCCCACTCTTAGTTGGAATGGGATTGGACCTTAATGTACTCGTAGGTAACATATATGATATATATATATACACACATACATGTATATCACACACACACACACACACACACACACACACACACACACGTTTGCTGAGAGGCAGTATAGCACAGTCATTGAACATATAGTATTTTGAGTTAGGCTGCATGGGCTTGAAACGTCTTTCACCAACTTTACTACTTGTGTGACCTTAGGCAAGCTACTTACTCAGTTTCCTCTTCTGAGAAATAGGGATGAGAATAATAATTCCTAGCCCAGAGTTATTAAGGATTTAATGAGTTAACACATAGAACATTTTTAGCAAAGCTCCTGGCACTTAATTAATAAATACTTAATGCATTGTAATCGGCATTGTTATCATTATTATTCACAATATATTTTCATATAGTCATATGTTTCCATATTTTAAGCAGCTAAATACCCCATCTCATTCTTCTCCATTGTTTCTCTCTGAGTTTGTTACCAGGTCAAACTAGGCAGTCTGTGAGTATTCGTGCAGCTGCTGTAGAAGCAAAGGCATTGCTCTTGCTGTACGGAGGGCAGGTTCCACTTCTCACTGCTGAAGCCCTCACCTGTTCACTCCCTAACGCTGTACTGCAGATGTGTGTCCTGTTCATGACAAAGGCCCCTAGGAGACCAGAGAATTCTCGATAGATTAAGACTACCTTTATACTGAGTAATCTGGCAGTCGATTAAAAAAAAAGATTACCACACTCTTAAAAATATCCTATTTGGGGAAAGCTGTGTTTTCTTACCAGGGTAAATTTTTCCTGGCATTTATATATAGCCACAAACACACAATTAATTTATGCACCTGTTCAAGGAATGCATGATTAATTTAAAAAGTTCATGTGAAGTGAAGAAAATGGAGTTATCATGGGGTTTTATTTTTGAAGAAGAAAATGACAGAGGTTAAATGGGCATTTCTCTGAAGCAAGAAAGATAAAATACTCCCAGAGTAAGTTCTTAGACCAGCCTTATTTATATAATGCCATGGTTAAGAGCACTGGGCTTTGTATGTGAATACTTAGCTCTGCCACTGCCAGCTCTGTGACCGTGGGGGAAAATCATCTGACTTCTCTGTGTCTTAGTTTCCTCCTAGAGTAGCTATGAAGATTAAATAGAGGAAGGTTAGCCAAATGCTTAATGCACTAACTACTTTATAATAAATGCACAATATAGGGTAAAATATTTCTTCATCCATGATCATTATGTTTATCATGATCACCAGCATCTAAAAATTATCTGAAGGAAAGGACTACACAGTGGGATTTCCAACTTTGCAGGTGATAACAAAGGGTTAAGTTGATGGACATAGACCACAGGAAATGGGAAAAGAAGGGGCAGGTATGGAACAAAAAACATCACGAGGGGTGGGGTAACATGTTTCTACATATAAATACTGGGAAAGACCTGGAAAAGGGGAGAAGCCAATGGAGAGGGCTCCCTGAGAACAGAGACCAAGATGGCTGCTGAACCAAGTCCGTACGGTCAAGTTTTGACAGCATAATGCTAGATTTAGTGGATCCTCTGACAAGAAAGTCTTGGGTTTCGTTTTGAAATGAGCCTTCCCATTACCCACCGCCTCTTATTCTTTATCAATTCCTGTTTAGCTCCTTTTCTGATTTTCCTATGGCTGTGGCTCTAGAGTAGACACTTGTTAGAATAAAAATGTTGCCACTGTATCTCTCAACGAGGTCATTGTACCCTAAAACTCCAATTAATTCAGGAGAGAGGGATATAGAAGCCACTGGAGCCAAGAGTGAGTGGGCCAGGAGCTGAGATGCAGCTAATTGAGTGGAAGGAGAAAGCAAAATAGGTTGATTGAAAGCTGAATGCCCCGTGGGCACCTTGTGTTCTATCTTTCATTTGGTTCAGGCCCTAGTTTCTGCCCTGAAACAGATTATTCCAGGTTTCTTTTCTAAATGGTGTTAAATCACCGAATTAATTCCCCAGTATAGCTTTTTCTTTTCACAGTCTTGTCTCTGTATTAGCCAACTAACTCATGCCCCATATTATAAAAGCAGAGACAAAAATCTGGGTCTGAGGGTTATTTCCATACCATCGGGTTTATGTTGAAGGGGGGGGGGACTTGAACAGACTGGGAGGGGGGACATGGGCATTTCAGGGCTATTGAACCAGGGAAAGAGGCTGGAGAGGGCAGAGCTAGCTCTCAGGGTCAGAATAAACCAGCTGACTGGTTCGTGGAACAAAAGAGCATGAGATGAGGCTGGAAAGCTAGGTTTGTTCATTAGCAGTAGGTAGGCTTCAGGTTTGAAAACAAAGTTTTTCTTAAAAAAAAAAAAAATGAGCGCCTGCTGTGTGCCAGCCTTGTACCCCAGAAAGAAGGTAGCAAGGAGGAACTCAATGAAAGAACATTCCTTAAGGAGACAGAAAATAGAAAAGAAAATAACAAACTCCAGTCAACATTAGAAATACACAAATAAATTAGGGGAAAAAAAAGAAATACACAAATTGGACTATTACAAGGCTCTGAGTATCAGCACGTGGAGGAATGGGAAGAGAGTCAGACACAGAGTAAAGAGCTCTTAGGCCCACGGAGGGCAGCTTAGGAGTCAGGCTGTTCTGCTGAGTAGCCCCTTGAAATTCTCATTCTTCAGGCTTCATAACAGAGTTGAGCCGACAGCTTAATGGTGTCAGGTGGTGAGAGTGAAGGACAGGAGAGAATGGGCGAGGAAAGAATATAAAAACACTGGATATAGAATTCTGGACCTATTTCACATTTGGTTTAGATTCAGATTCCAAGACACCAGACCTCTGAGCCTCTGTCTCCTAACTTAAGCACCTCAGTTTTACTCAACTCCTCTTCACCAGGACCCTCGACACTTTCCACTGCACAGATTCCTGGCCTTGGGGCCCCTCTGGGTTCTTCCTGCAGCAGACAGACCCTTCATAGACTCCGTTTGAAGGAAACCAAACAAAAACCAAAATTGAAAAGAAGGCAGGCTCTTCCTTTGATGCTTGCTGTGCTCGTTTTGTGTTAGCCTCTCTTAGTTTGTAGGCAAGTAAATAGACTAAATATTTTGCTTGGTTTATTTTCAATACATTTTCTGATAAATGACTTATAGCCAGCATATATTAAGAACTCTCACAAATCTGTAGTCAAAAGATAAGTAGCCTAGTTTTTGGAAAATAGGCAAAAGACTTAAAAGACACTTTACAAAAGTAGACACACATGGCGAACAAGCATACAAAAATGTGCTCACCATCATGAGTCATCCTAAAACCATCATGAGATATCACTGCACACCCACTAGGATGACTAAATTTAAATAGACTGATAATACCAAATGATGGCGAGGTTGGAGAGCAACTGGAACTTTCATAAGTGCCTATTAGGAATGTAAAATTCCTATTGGGGAATCAACGTACACTTACTTTATGACTCTATAAATGCACTTCTAGCTAACTCTCAAGAGAAATGGAAACCTGTGTCCACAGACAGACTGGTATAAGAACTTTCACACAAGCCTTATTCATAATAACCAAACACTGGAAACAACCCAAAAGTCCATCAGCCGGAGAGTGGATAAGCAAATGGTGGTATAGCTATTCAGTGGAGTACCACTCAGCAGCAGGGAGGAACAGACACACAGTATGGATAAATCTTAAATACAGAATGTGGACACAAGAAGCCAGACATAAAAGAGTACATACTGTACGATGTCATGTGTATGAAATCCAAGAATGGACTAATCTACATCTGTCATGACAGAAATCAGGAAGTGATACCTGAGTTGGGGGGTGGGGGCAGGAACCAACTGGGAGGGGGCAACAAGTGGACTCCCTAGAGTGATGGAAAGGTTCATATTTGGTTTTGATAACCACATGGGTGTATAAAATTGTCAAAACTCAAAGAACTAATGCTTAAAATATGTGTGTCTTATTGCATATAAATTATACTTTACTTTTTTTAATACAGGAAGGAAAAACATATTCCTAGCCCTAGTCTATACATGCCTAGTCATCCTATAAATTATCTCTTATAAATCAGTTATCTCTCTTCTCAATTTAACTCCTTTCTCTAGTTAGAGAATAAAGTATTTTTTCAAAGTTGGATACATTAAAAACCTGTTTTGCCTGCTAACCTGATCCCCTAGGGTTCCCCACAATAAGTAGATACTAGGTTTCCTGCTGAGTCCAGTGGGTCCCATAGTTGGCCTGAATGAGGTGGGGACCCAGACAGTGAAGGTGGTATTTTCCCCCCATCTCTGTATCAAAGATAGCAGCTATACTTTCAATGAAGAAAAGCCTTGCTGTTAGACAAAAAATGTGATCTGGTGCCCCAGACAGCAGCCCCTCATGCCAGACTGCTTGCCGCTCCCATCCCAGCCTGTATCGCCCCAGCACAAGAGATCAGAGTGCCACCTCCCAGCTGCCTCCAGCTGCCCTTCTCCTTCCCTTTGTCCCCTGATGCTCCTGGAGCAGCAGCACTTGATAACTGGGAAGTGTGTGCCACACGTCAGCTGGGATGAGGCCCAGCATAAGGAAAACCGCTAAGCTGGGACTCTGGGATATGTGCTTAGGATGCTGGGACGTACTGCAACTGTTTGACCTGGGTGAGGTTTTTATTTTCTCTCCTTGGAAAAGAGGGTGAAGTCCCTGTGCCATTGCCTTCACAGGGCTGTCATGGGGGTACATGAGATAGCGGACCTGAGAAGCGCACTAGCAAAGTTTTTATTTGATACATATATCGGGTGGGATTATTATCCAGTTCGGGACTTCTGAGCTCCTCTCTGGGAATGATTGCAGAGGTCGTGAAGGAAGTGTCGGATTCAGCAAGCCTGTACTGATGGTCATTCCCTCACAGGTGACAGCAGAGCTAGACGCCTGGAATGAGGACTTGCTCCGGCAGATGAATGACTTCAACACGGAGGACCTGACGCTGGCAGAGCAGCGGCTGCAGCGCCACACGGAGCGGAAGCTGGCCATGAACAACATGACCTTCGAGGTCATCCAGCAGGGCCAGGACCTGCACCAGTACATCATGGAGGTCCAGGCCTCGGGTAGGTGGCCTGTCCCGTCCTTCTTCTCCTGGCAGGGAGGTGATGAAAGCAAGAACACCAGCTTGACTCCAGCGGGCACTTCCACTCTTATCCATTCATTTTATTCCTATAGATACAAGGAACAGCGTTTTGCCTCTGTTTTAAGGAAAAAGAAACTGAAACATAAGAGCTGAAATAACTTGTCCAAGGTTGCCCAGTTAGGCTGTGGTAAAGGTGGGAATAAGACCAGGGCCTCTTGGTGCTGCAGAGAGAATGGGAAAAGTCAATGATGAAAATTAGTACAGACTAAAACAAAAAACAACAAAACAAAACAAAACAAAACAAACAAACAAAAATGGTAGCCTAGAAAAAACAAACCAGGCTGACTTCAAAAGCAGTCAGCCATCCATGTGAATTGTATTCAGTGCGTAAATTTCCACTCTTCTAGCCCCTCCTCCCCTCACACACTCGCCTGCCCTGTCCTCCACCCCCAGGGCTGCCTCCCTGTCTCCTGTTCATGCCTCTCAGAGTCCTGTTTTTTTATCACGCGTCTGTGCATAAGCATAGGAAGTGTTGATAAAAATTTATGGCAAGGTCATATTATTTTATAACTTCTCAAAAAAACATGGCTGACAGGGTGGCCAGTTAGCTCAGTTGGTTAGAACATGGTACTAATAACACCAAGGTTGCCTGTTTGATCCCCGCATGGGTCACTGTGAGCTGTGCCCTCCTTAAAAAACAAACAAGCAAACAAACAAACAAAAAGTATGGCTGAGTTCCCCATGTTTGATTTCTTTTCCTGCTTGGGGTTTATTCACTATTTATCCCTCAAATGCATGAGCCCTGACTGTTACACCCGCCACTCTCTAAATTGTCCTTTGATGCCAGAGCTGGAGAGAGCCATAGTGGTCCCCTGCCCAACAAGTCCAGAAACAACAAGTCACTTGTCTGGGCACATACACCCACTCTCACCCATTGCCCTCCTCCCCAGGTCCTCATTGGCTCAGGATCCTCCCCCTCCAGGAGGAGGCAGGCAGGCTCAGGCCATCAACTCTTTAAAACATCATTGGTCCATGTCCCTGCTGGTCATGAAGTTGGACCTCAGCAATCAAACTTAACTTTAGGGTACTATGTTTCTTTTACTGACCTGAAAGAGTTCATGCCAGCATTCAAAGGAACTTCAGTTCTAACCAGAGGAGAGACATCCTGGCAAATTCTATTCACTTTGGTCTTGTCTTAAATTTTCATTTGCATTGTGAACAAGTTGCGGCTGCCTCTGAGACCCAGTTTATAGCTGTGTAGGCCGTGCCCTGCATAGCCCAGGAAGGGCCTTTCATATTGTAGTCTCTCTGACAACTGTTTTAAAAATGGCAATGCCCAGGCCCCACCCACAGGTAGTCTGATTTAGCAGTCTCTGAGTGGGACTTCGGCATCAGCACAAGCTCCTCAGATGACTCCACTGTGCAGCCAGGGTTGAGAGCCACTGCTTTTCATGAGGATGGTTAAATCACAGCAGCTGATGTCTATGGAATGCCCCAGGACAGGGTCTCCCAAATGTGGTTCCCAGATCGGCAGCACCAGCTTTCCCAGAGGACTTGTTAGAAATGCAGCTTTAAGGGCTCATCCCTAGAACTTACCACATCAGAGTCTCTTGGAGTCGGGCCCAACCATCAGCTTCAAAGCCCTCCAGATGACCTGATGCACCACTGCCTAGGACTGCTGATCTAGGACCTGCCCCTCAGAGTGTGGCCCTGGACCCGCAACATCAACATCATTAAGCGCTAATTAGAAAAGCAGAACCCCAGACTCATGAATCTGAATCTGCATGTTAACAAAATCTCCAGGCAAATCATGTGCACATTACAGTTTGAGAAGCAGGACTCTGAGCTATGGCTGTATCTTTTCACAGCCTTCATAGAGAAGGTGGAGAAACTGTGATCCTTTCTCTGTGATGGGGAACCGTCTCTGGACTCAGGGTTGCACCGTATGGCTTGCCCTCATGATGCTCACGATAGCCGCCCATCCAGCTAAGCCTGGGATGATGAGAGAATGTAGACACAGTACGTAGGACAGAGGCTGGAGCAGAGAAGCCCCGCAGGCATGTTCGCCCTTCATCCCTCAGTACTGATGTGTCTGACAGGACGAGAGCTTGTCGCCTGAAAACCTGCGGCACGCAGGACCAGGATGCTGGCATGACCTTGGGCAAGCCCACCTCTGTCTCAAGAGCCAGGTGTCCATGGCAACAGAAGGAATGCCAGGAGCTGGCAGTCCCTGAAGCCTGCCTGTGACTGGGGGTTGGCTGTGCTTGGCGGCCACCTTAACCATGAGGGCTGAGTGGGTGTAAACACCCCAGGCAGATGGGCTGCCCACCCCCACAGCACCCTGTTCTAGAAATGAGTTTTGTCAGAAGAGGCGTGATTGGCCTCTTTAGCCCCCTCTGCAGGGACTGGCTGTTCCCCTGCCCCTACCTCAGCTAGCTGCTCAGTCTGGCATAGCCCATGAGGCTTCAAAGGGAATGAATTCAGGGGAGCTCACTCTGTCTGCTACTGATTGCCTGGTCTTGCATAGGGAGCGTCTGTCTCATCTCCAGTGTGGAGGAGGGAAGGGCAGCATCACATCAGAGCTGGGGAGTGGGGGTGAAAAGTGGGGCTGGACCCAGGTGGACCTTGCCTCCAGGTGGGACATCAGAGGAAGGCAGGACATCAGAGACTCAGGACTGAGACAGCAAACGTCTTGGGCAGTTACGATGTACACCTAGTGAACTAAACACCTATGTTTGACCTAAAGGTGAAATCAACTGTTGTTTTAGAAAAAGGACAACTAGCAAGTGCTAGAATACTAGTGTAATAGATAATCATTAGGAAGATTTATGGACCCCTTAGCATGCTCGTGTATTATCCCACTGCATCCTCACAATGACTCTGTATGGTTGGTATTCCCATGATCACCATATTCCAGAGGAAGGCAAGACTTAGAGAGATTGGGTCACGTGCTCAAGGACACCCAGGTAGTAAGAGGTTTGGTGGGATGCCAAGCCAGTCATCTTCTCCTACTATACTCTTAACCTCTATGCCCAAGAAGAAAAGTGATCCCCCCAAACTTATTTTAAACATTTATTTATTTTCAAATGCTGTGGCTGGAATCTTTCCAGAAATAGTAAACTTTAAGCATCACTGCCACAGACTCCAAAGATTTTTCACTTAAAAACGTTGCATGAGGAGAGAACTTGAAGCTTTGATTAAACTGCAAAAGCAACATATCCATAGGATATGCAGCTCTTGTCTTAGTCCTAAGGTCAAGCACACTATTACAAGGTCAGATTCCATTGATGAGAACTGTGGCATGACCTATGGAGGTGGTGAGGCTGAATCATGGAAAGTGGGAGCTGGAAGGGACTTTAGGGACCAAGGCCCACCTGCCACACTAGACAGAAAAAGAAACTAAGGTCTAAAGAAAAAGAAAATGGACTTCCAAAGTCAGGCTGTGTGTTGGCAGTGGAACTGGACCTTGAATTCAGCCAGTGTGTTTCCCTGAACTTAACTTTCCAGCAAACACCTCCCAACTTGAGATTCAAATGGATAACACTAAAGTGAAGAAAGAACAATGAGCGAGTGAAGAAATTGGTCCTGTTATGCCTTCTAGTCCTAAGGCTGATATTGAATTTAAGCCAAGACTCTTGCTTTGGCTCGAATTATTGGCATCCAGAGAGATTTAATAGGAACCTGGCTCAATGTTACAAACTCATACCTGAAAATAAGTTATCGAAATTCCCTATTTCCATTTCCTCCTATAAAAATCAAAGTATAAGTCCTTAATTAATTTAGCATGGAGAGTTAAATACCAACCAAATTCTTAATTTTGCTAATTGTCCTTTTTCAAAGACGTTCGGTTGGAGTTATTGTGTTCCTTGTAGCTTCTCAGCAGCATTAAGGCAGGGCTGACTCCCTTCTCGTTACATTCCCATCATCGAGCAGAGTGGTTATGTCTTGCGCATAGCAAGTTCTGAATAATATTTGCGGAATTAATCAAGATTGAACATCAGTGTGGGCGGAACAGATGTAGGCAAAAATAATGGGCCACAAAGAATTTTACTTGTGTTGTAAAAGGAGGGAGAAGGCCTGTGTTTTTCTAGAATGGAAGCGACTCTGGGGTTAATGACAATATGGATCTGGTGGGACCCAAGAGGAGGGGAAGAGAACCGTGATGTAAGATGTGCATTCTCAGCCTGGCTCCATATTTACAATCACCTGGAGAACGTCTCAAAAATACCAAGGTCTGGGCCCCGCCCCTCAGGGATTCTCACTTAATTAGTCTGGATGAGGCCCAGATAGTTTTTTGAGCTTCCCGAGTGGTTTCAATGTATAGCCAAGGTTGAGAATCCTGATCTAAAAACCTGATTAAAGGACTTTGTAATTTCTGAACTGGGCATTGTGCTGAGGCAGTGATGCAGAAAGAGGAGTGGGGAGTGGAGGAGGAAAGAGAGAAGAAGATGTGCTCCATTTGAGGCAGACACATCAGTGTAAAGAATACACAGTCAAAAAAACATGTTACAAGTATAAGCAGCATAGCCAGGAATGCCTAACGCTTACCCTAGATCTTACAGCCACCTCTCCTTGAGGGAAGTAAAGTGCTTCCCCCTAACCTGGCAGCAAAGGAAAGCAAAGTAAGACTTTATTATTAGCTGTGGCCTTGAACCCTAAATAAACACAGTGCCTAACATTCTAGTAACTGAGTGTGGCAAGGAATAGCTTTGTCCCTGGATTGCCAGCTATTGTACCATTTTATCCAGTGGTTCCCAATCTTGTTTACATATTGGAGTCAACATGGGAGCTTTAAGACTTACTGATGCCTGGGTCCCTTCTCGCCCCCCCCACCCCCCCAGAGATTCTGATGTTATGGGTCTGGGGTGTGGCCAGGATATGGTGATTTTTTTCAAGTTCTCTAGGTGAGTCTAATGTCAGCCAAGTTCCAGAGCAGTGGTCTGTGTCCAAATCACCATAGTTGCTAACGATATACATTGAGCAAGCACATAAACACCTGACAGTAAGATTGTATATTTACATTTTATACAAGCCATTCAACAGCCCTTCCGTAATCCGCAATGAATGTTATGATTTCCCCGAGGAAAGGGAAAGTGGATATTGTTTAGCCTACTAAATGCCAGGCACTGAATATACCTTATCTCTTAGTCCTCACAACACCCCACAGAGTTGTTGTTGGGATTCCCATTTTCCCCAGGCTCAGAGAGGATAGGAGACCAGAGACTCACTGTTTACAGGTTGCGTTAGCATGGATTCAAGGCTAAGTCTGTCCTTCGCCAAAGCTCTCAGGTGCTTTTCACCACAGCACATGGCCTGAGCTCTTCCCTAAAGAGGCCATGGAGTCACTGAACAGGTATTTATTGGGTGTTATGAGATGAGTACTATGCTAGGTCCTAAAGATGCAGAGAGGCATAAGACCGACATGACCCTGTTATCAGAGAGCCTGCATTCCTGCAAGAACATGGACCAGCCAATAAGGAACCAACTTCAATGGAAGTGTTCTGAGAGAGGGATGGGTACAGGACATTGTGGGAGCACCTCAGAAAGACACCTCAGTACAACCTTCTTCAAAGAGACTGACAAACTGTTGCATTACAAATATATTTCACCACCTGATGGAAAGAACAAACACATCTTGTTGCATGTCTGAGAGCCCCTAAGGAAGATAGGTAAGCCTATGGTTAGATTGAGAGGAGTAATGTCAACTTCATTTGCTATTGGTTGATGGCTATGTGCCAATTGGTGGGTTTTAACTGGGACTCATGTCAGTGTGTTTGGGGGCAGTGGGTGAGAGGGTGAGTTTCTGTTCTTCCAGGTGCAGCTGGAGTAAGTCTTCATCTTCCTCCCATTCTCCACCCACAACATGATGTGTGGTTGACGAGTGCAGAGGTGCCGTAGGCATCGTCTCCACCCATGCTGTTTCCTGTGTTCATCTCACACAAAGCAATCTCAAGCGAGGTAGATGAAAATGAAGGGCTTGAGTCTCAGGGCAGGCTGCAAGCCTCTTCTGGATGATGTCCTCAGCAGGTGACCGCCCCCTTTAGATGAGTTACTAGGCTTAGAGAGCCGATTTACATGCAGTGTGGCAGGGGAGAGCCTGAGCTTTCCATAGAAAGACGCTTTTCCCCAGCAGAATGAAAACACGCTGGGAAAAAAAAAATCTCATCATGGCTGGAAGCAGGGATGAGCTTCTACAGATGGATCTTAAATTACATTTTCAGGAAGTAAACATGGGGTCAAGGGTCATCCCATTTCGCTGAGCCTTGCAGAGGTAGAAATTTTGGTATTTCTTCTAATTTTTTATTTCAGCCAAGGAAATGCTCTACCTCATCCTCTTGGTAATTGAAAATAGTAACTAGAAGGAGGTAACTGCCAAAAGAACAAGCCGTTCTTTTCTGTCTCCCACAGATATTTCAGGAGCCAGGACTCGAAATTATGAAACTGACAGAAAAAAAAAATAAACATGCAAAGATGCTGAAATTATTACCATGCTACACCAGAAAAAAGTTTTTCCTTTTCTCACTCTCCCATATCATCCTTATATAAAAACACTATTTTTGCCTCTACAGAAATGAATTTCTTTTAGCATGTACAGACATGCCTTATGCTCCCCCAACTGTAGCCTGCAGGTGTGTTGGTGGTTAGCAGTGATGTCGTTCTGATGGTGTGAGTCAGAGAAATCACAAGTCCCCCAAAGGGGGTTTATGTGTTAGGTGACCATCCATTGAGATCGGTGGGCTCCTTTGGACGTCATCCCCCTCTGACCAGCTAAGGAGAGTGTGCCTTTGGCAGAAGTTCTCGAGACAGGATCCTTTGGACTTAGTTTTGTATTTCCTAGTATGATCCAGAGGGTGGCTTGTGAATATTCTGGATGTTGGCAGTTCCCCCAGCAGAGACTGCCCAGTGCTGTCATGTCTGGGGAGGGACTTCCAGAGAACCACCTCTCTCTAAACCCAGTTGGTAATAGGGAGCTGATCTATCTGTTGAAAAGTTATTCCCAGGCAAAGAATCAGTTAATCCAAAAGAAATGGCATGGTTCAAGGATCCCAAACGAAGCTGGCTGTATAGCAATCCACCCCTGGCTATAGCAATCTATCCAGGTTCACAGAGGGATATGCAGAGGTTGGGAGGGTGCTGATCCCATTCTGGCTGTTTCCAAATTCCAACTTTCAAATGCATATTGAAGGAAATGTAGTCTTTACAGCACTACCTGGTTTTTGTCTACTTTTTTTTTAAATCAGGAATTGAGTTAATATGTGAGAAAGACATTGATCTGGCAGCCCAGGTGCAAGAGCTACTGGAGTTTCTCCATGAGAAGCAGCATGAACTGGAGCTCAACGCGGAGCAGACGCATAAGCGGCTCGAGCAGTGCCTCCAACTGCGGCACCTCCAGGCCGAGGTCAAACAGGTGAGCCCGGCCCTCCCACCTTCAGCCTGGGCTCCCCGCCTACCTTGGGCCTGCTCCTGGTATGGGGGAAGGCACACACAGCCACAGGTAGAACCAGACTTGAGAAAATTGGTAAGTGAAGGAGTGGTTGTACTCATTTCTGAAAACTAGGTTGCCAATTATTGCATCTAACAAGGCAATCTAATGGTACAAGGGCTTAAACCACAAATGCACAATTTCTCCTTCATAACAATCTAAGGAGAGCATTCCAGGGCGTTCCCAAGTTGTCCTTGTCACTGAGTTCTTTTCTCTTCCTTTTTACCCTCAATCCCAGCACACAGTTCATGGGAAACAGAAATCCTTTATGAATAACATATGCAGCTTTTAGAGCCAGGTCGATTAATTTGGGGGCCCTGTGTGCCTAGGACAGTGCCTGACACCTAGTTAATAGTAAGTAGTAGCAGTTGCCTCATTTTTTTCAATGTGTGTGTGGTCCTGATAAGAAAGTTTTCTTTCCATAGTAATGTCAATTTTAAAAAGAAAAAAAAAGTTCTTATGTATATGAGACATTATACTAGCCATTTTTCTAAGGACATACCCAGATCTCTAGAAATCTCTAGGAACGTACAATGTTCAGTGACACATTTTAAAAATACTGCGTATTTATATTGTGAACAGACCGGGAATTATTAGCATAATGACTGGGGATTTCCTATTTAGACAAAGTGAGGTTGAAAACATACAGATATAATTATGGTGACATTTATTGCTTGCTGTATGCCTTTTACACCTATCTCTTGTCAGTTTTCACAACCATTCTCAAAAGCAGATGTTATTCCCCATTTGGCAGATGAGGCCACTGAAGCTTAGAGAGGTCACCAGGCAATGATGGAAAGAACACACCACCATCCCCCTCCACAGGTCCAGGGGGCTTCCTGGCAGGGCAGACGCCACAGCACTTCAGCGTTTGCCCCCTCTCCTCCACACTCTCCCAAGCAAACCCATCCATGCTTCTTCTAGCCAGAGTTGCACCCAGAATATCCTAAGCAGAGATACATCTTCCTCTTTTAAGCATTTCTTTTCTTAGTGTAGTGACTGCTAGAGCATTTAGATATAAGTCTATTAATTTAGCCTCGGGAACAAACACATTATATTTGATTTAATTATTGCATGGTCCCGTATAGTCAAGATATTCTTTACTAATACCTGTGCCTTAGTTATTATATTGATATTTATGGTAATGGGCAAAAGTGTCTTGTCTCCTCCCCTTCTCATCCAATCAACGCTCAGCCAGAGCCCACACACGCTGTGCTCAGGAGCCATCTTCCTCTTCAGCACAAGTGAGACGACTGAGCCCCAAGCAAGGCTGGATCCCAGTGCTGTCATCTAGGTTGCTCTCTATTTCTTTACACTGGGATCACCCCCTGAGTCCCTAGAGAGAGATGTTATTCACAGCACAGGGTGGAGATCCTAGCAGGCCGAGCAGTGATGAGTATACAGACCCTGGAACTCTGGGCAGTAATGATAGTACTGTCTTTTCATCTAAGAAGCACTGACTCATGTGTGATCTCATTCTAGGAAAACAGGCCATAGGGGAACGTGGTGTATATTTACTTTGCAGATGAGGAAGCTGAGGTACCATCGGGTTAGTGCTCCTAGGCCCTCTTGACTAATTCAAGCTGAAACTTGAGCCAGGCCTCCTAAATCCAAGGTCCTATGATTTGCTTCTGCAAGGCCCCGTCCACCCTGGGGTCAAGAGAAATAGAGAAGCCCTCCAGCAGGACGCTGTCTGGGATTTTCTTGGCCTCCGCAGCCTCACAGCTAAGAAGACAGGCAGGCATGGCTGGCACCTGGCAGTGAGGGTGGCACCTGATCAGTCAGTGGGCTCCAGCAGGGTGTGGGAGTTCTCCTCCGCTCTTCGTGCTTGGTTGTTTTTGTTAGTGGAAGGTGGCAGGATTGATCATCTGAACAAAACAGATAACAGGAAAATTATTCCTATTTGACTTTGAAATGAAATATATCTAGTTTTGCTCTTGTTCCTGGTATTTTGTTTTTTTGCTCCAGCGTTCATAGTAGAGCCAACTCCCTAATTATATTCTTCTTGACTGATGGGAAAATGGAATGAATTTTCATCCTCCAAGTCTATGTTCTGTGTAGGATGAGGAGCTGGCATGATGACATATAGTTTGTCAAATAGGGAAGTAGGTCATCTCTCTGTGAATAACCCAGGCTTGATTAATATCTGTATACATTTCCACTCAGTATTTCATGAGTTGGAGGTAAAAGAAGAATTCTATGGGGGTGAGAAAGTGGCTTCTCCCCACCATGGCGAGAAGGACACACAGTGGGATTGCAACTCAAAATAGCACCGGATTGCTCGAGTCAGACTTAAGGAAACCTGTGAGACCTTTGAGAAGGACCTCGGCCCTTGGAGGCACCAAAGAACTGCGTTCAGTTAAGCCACCAAGCCTCATTAGGCAGACTTGTTTTCCTCGTCAGTGTAAAGCTCTTTCTTTAGGGAGTTGTCTGATCCAGTTCAGGGAAGGCATTTGGATTTGATGGAAGTTAGTGGAGCAGGAAATATTGATTTGGAAGCTGTTGACACTTGGAAAGAGGGAGTTAATTTAGATGTCAGTATTGATCAGTGGGGCTAAATTTAGACACTAGCTTGAAAGTTTCTTTTTTGAATATACTCTCAAGAAAAAAGAAAAGAAAATGGACACCTTAATTGCAATGCCATTAATGGGGACAGAAAGGGAGAGGACAATAATGTGTAATGGCATTAGAGCTCTCATAGATTGAAGGTTGAGATTTGGTCATGATAACCTTCAGTGTTGTTACATCACAATCATATAAAACGGAAGCTTTGAGGAGTGATGATGCCATAGACATTAGACTGAAATTTATTTTCAAGCATTGAGGACAACTGAAATTGATTACTGCAACTGATTTTCTTTCTGAGGGATTACCTAGAACTTTGTGTCTAAGATAAATGGCCCAAATGCCTCCAGAAAAATGTTGAGCCTTGAAGGGCAATCAAGGGAAACCCTTCTCCTGATGACAGCCAGGGCCCTAGACCACCAAGATGCCCTCCTTTCTTCTAGAAATATAGCTCAGATTATTCTCCAGACCCCAGAGAATGCTCTGATTGCTTTCCAGGAAAATCGTTACTCTGGTAAGAATGACCTCACGTAATTTAGGAAGATTTGAAAATCCTACTTCATGGGCATAAAACTAAATGCATTTCTATACGTATCCCTGCATAGCCGCGCATTTAGCAGAAAACAGGCTAACGTGGATTTATAAGATGTTGGGGCTCTAAGCTAGGGGGAAAGAAATCATTCTTATTTGTCTACTAAAGATATTGACTTAAATTACCCCTGTGGACCAAATACTGGTGAAAATTTGCATATGATCAAGATGGACATTCAAAACAAAAAAGAAAATATTGTTCTGCGTTCATATTCCTGTCGAGAATACTGTGTTCAGTTGGGTTCACTGTACATAAAAATTAGAAAAGAGTTGGAGTAGATCCAAAAGAGAGGCAACCAAAGGGTCAAGTACAATCCATTTGTTTCAAAATGGAGATAATGAAGAAGACACATGGTCACAGTCTATAAAATCATAAAGGATGAACACGTATGATCTCATGAATCATGAAGTTTTAGGACTAAGAAACACTGGAAATGTAACAGGCTCCCAGGTACCATCTGACAGGTTAATGATTTTCCCTGTGGCTGGAGTTTCAGAAATGACTGTGCCTTGTGATAAGTCATCTGCAGTGCAGGCCTTAGAGTCAGTGACCTTGAGTGCAACCTCATAGCTTTATTTTCGTGTTGACCTAGAGAACACAACCATGTACAAGCAGCTTCCCCAGCATACATGGTGACACAGTCCAGTTGCCCAGCTTAGACAGCGTCGTCGTTTGTGGACATCCCACATCCAATTCACCAAATCCAGTCTTCTCCTAACTCGGGGTCGTCTGAGCTTCCTTCGCCTGAGGAAGCAGTAGATCTCCATCTTCTGTTCTCCCTCTCTGCTCTGACTGAGTGGAATTCGTGGCCTGAAACCCCCAGAAAAATACTCTCCCCTGCCCTCATTCCTACAAAGTTTCTCTGGTAACCTATGGTTTAGGGTCAGTGTCTTAATTTTGAAAGAAGTACGGAATGTTAGGGCTCAAAGTGACCTTCAAAGATCACCTAACCTATAGGTAAACTGTTGCCTAAATGATCGATCCACATAAAATGTTCACTTTACAGGTTACATTCTATGGTTTGCAAAATACCTTTGCGTTAATTATTTCATTTCCCCTTTACCCTGTGACTTAGGCAAGCAAAGTGTTACTGTTTTACAGAAAACTGAACCTCAGAGAGATTCCATGTTGTTCCCAAAGTCACACAGCTCAAGATTAGTAGGACTAACATTTTCTCATTTTTATTACAATATTTCTTCTACTATTTTGCAATCATTTGGATGCTCCCAGAAGAATGAGTAACCAGTTTTATGAACCAGGAAGGTAAAGAACAACAGTGATACAAAATTATACCAACAAAAACTGTCATTAATCAGAGTACAAAGAATGATAATAACACAACAGCTAAGGTATCTATTAATACATCACATCAGGAGGCCCAGAATATGCCAAAAAGCTCTACAAATTCTGGGACAAAAGTTAGTATTCCTAAACTTTTTCCTCTTCTTATTGTGAGAGGTCCAAATAAAGAATCGTAGCATTACCTAGCTTTGCTCCAAAACTAAAAATCACCACCACCACCATCATCTGGCTTTACCTATCCCAGTACGTTGCTTTCACCCTGATACAGAAAGTTAAGATACTATGACCCTAACTTTACAGGTGAGAAAACGGAGGCTCAGAGGGGTTAAGTGATTTTTTCCAGGTGGGAACAAGGCCAGGTGTTCTGCTTCAGATTTTGTCCTCTTTCTGCTCTATCCCAGTGCTGCTTCTAGGGCTGACTCAATCATAGGGATCAGTTCCACCCCTGAACGTAAGCCATGAGTATAAACTACCAAGCATTTTTATCTTCCTAAACTCAAATCTCCCAATTTGAAGTCCTGGAATGCCTTTATACACAACATTTGGGAAATAAAAATGAACAAGGATGTCAAGGATATGGAATGATTAATGAAACATGTGGAGACTGAAGCCTATAATATTTCTAAATGGAAAAGCTGGTAAATGGGGATCCCACAACTATAGCAATAACTGGTTAACTGATGTTGCAGCTGGCTGAAACGAGAGGAAAATATTCCAGCAAGACTTAGGAGGCCCAGAGGGAGTCAGATTGCTCCTCAAGCATTGATTTGTGAGGTACATGGAGAAAATGTTTTTCTGACACCCTCAATTAAACCTTGAACCAAGAAAAATGCAATGAATCATGGCAAGAGGACTTAACATAGCTCAAAAATATACATTGTGAATTCCATTTTGCAAAGAGATGAAGCATTTGGGCATGCCATCCTTGTATGCATGTACCCAGACTTACAGGCAGCTTCTGGAAAGCATCAGCACTTCTAGCCAGCCAGCCACAGAACACCAGTGGTTTCAGAGATGTCACACATACACTCGGAGCAGTTATTTCCTGCAACTAATTGCTGGGCAGATTGGCATCTCTCCCACAATCTGCCAGACTGGCCATGAATTAGCATCTCAATGCAGATAGCCCAGCCTCAGTGGGATTTCTGCCCTGATGTTATTCATGCACAAAGTAGCATCAGTCATTTTCTGCCCAAGGAGGAAATTTGCGAGATGCCTATGAGGGTTATGGAATAGTATTTAGTAATTAGTATTTTTCTAATTATTTAACGTAAGGAAGTTGAGAGGAGAAAGAAAACAAAATACTCTGAAACAGATTGTGGTGATGTCTGCTTTGTCTTAAGGTGACAGATGGATGGTATTTACTGATCTTGGAATTTCAGAAACATTTTTATTTTTTTCTCCAAGAAAACTCTCAGATTCCCTAGTAAGGAAAATATTTGGCAATTTTCTGGTGACCAGATCCCAGGTAGATTTTCAAGGCCTACTTCTTCTAGTTTGATTATTTGTGCTTGACTCTATTAGCTGGATAATGCCACATTTCCATGTCACCTAGGACTGTCTACACAGTGTCAGCTGTTTCTCCTTTAATTCTAATATTCGCTAGCTGAGTTTTCTTTCCCCCAGTACTAATTATGATCGCCTAGAATTTTTACTCAGCCTAGTCATAGCCTCTAAATAATTTAAATCAATTATATCTTACTCTCCCTTTTTTAATGATCCATTCAGTGTATGGATTATTCATTCTATTTTGCATGTTTTCTTTCTCTTTCCTCCTTCCTTTGAGTGGTTTACTGACCAAAACTCAAATCTGTCTGCTCGGCTATTTTGCAAAGCATAGGAGGTTGGACCCGCTGCTCAGGTGTGAGTTGGGTATTCATCATAGATTATCACTCACTCATTCAGAAACAGTACTGCATACCTATCATATGCAAAGTACTGTGCTAGGCACTGTGTGAAATGAAAATATGACTAATATAATACTCTACTCTTCTGGAAGTTTACATTCTAAGGGGGGAAATGAAACATGGGTCAAAATAACTGAACAAGGCAGCCTGTGGCAAGTGCCACACAGGCGACACATACAAATTGGTATAGCCTTGTAAGATGACAAAGAGATTGTGTTAATGGGAGTGATTAGGTATGGAATATTTCAAGAAGTTATTGATATTTGAACTGGACCTTCAAAAAAAGAAAAGAAATGGATACCAACACAGGGAATTTATTCATTTATAACCATTATGTGTTCCAGAAGGAACTTCAGAAATGTACGTACAATGTAATCAGATAAAGTAATGTTTAAATTAAGTGGGTGAGGAAATTGGGACAGAGGGGTGATAAGGGTAGGAAAGAATATATGAAGCTGGGAATGAAGTTGGTCCTTAAAATTAGTACCTCATGGCCAGGTAAGATTAGGGAGGTGACCATTGTAATTATCCAGATCCATCCTGTCCTCTCTCCCACTGCGGGTAGAAGAGAGCGAGCTCTTGTACTGAAGGACCCTTCAGAGAAGGTAGCTGCTCTGGGGAAGCTGTGAAGGCCATTCACCTGTGTTCTCGTCCTGACTCCTTAGGTCCTGGGATGGATCCGCAATGGGGAGTCAATGCTCAACGCCAGCCTGGTCAACGCCAGCTCTTTGTCCGAAGCAGAGCAGCTGCAGCGGGAGCATGAACAGTTCCAACTAGCCATCGAGGTAACACCCTAATCTGGCTACACTGTCCCCCTTTCCCCTTTCTGCTCTGTGCTTCAGGCAGGGTGACTTCTCAAGATTTGGGTGTTCCTTCATGTAATGAAGCCCTTACTCTCTCTAGTGAAATGGTCCTGGCAGCCTCCTTACTACACAAGAATTGATGGAGAAGCAAAGGTGGGGTTCATCACCCCAAGGAGGCCTGGTAGTAGAAGACAGATATTCATGCTACAAATGTGGATTTGCTTTTTGACTCACTGGTACCTTTAACCTTCAAGGCCCCTGGTCCATTGAGTTTTTTATACATTATGGACGATGCACCGTGTGAGAAACATTTCTCACATAAAGATCACACAGAATTGAGGATAAACAAGTGCAAAAGTCATTAGTAAATTAGGATTCCATTTCTAAACATATAGTTTACATGTAGCATGTAGAGTCTATTGTCAGATTCTGCCTTTGAACAAGGACAGTGATCACAGGACCAGATTGCACTAGATAGTTTGCTTCACTGAAAGCAGTTGTTCAATAATGTGGATGGAAGTCATATTTAAAGAATAAACTGAGACCAGAAGTTCATCGAGTGAGGCTTGTTTTAATGGCTGTTTTAAAATAAAATTCCACTTACGATAATCTAATATAAATTTTGTCTTGCTTTAAATAATATCTTTAATTATCCTTTTTACTATAATAAAACATTCTCCTTCCCAAAGAGACTTGAGCTGATTGCTTTGGAGTGATGTAGGGAAAAGAGTAGGAAATGGGACATAAGAACTATATTAAATATAAAATAAGTTCAGCACCAGTGGGAAAAGAGATAAAGAGTGAACACTTGAAGACATTCATTACTGTGGTTCAGTACAAAACTTGGCCCACTTCTGCATGTGTAAGAAATGCAAAAGTGTTCTTTTCTACTTAAAAAGTGATTGTTAATGAGAATTTTCCACAACGACAACAAAATTTTAACTGTCCATGCTAATAAGTATATCTTTAATATAGTAACCCAGCTGATGGCTAGCTATTTTTAAACTAGTAATTGATTGATTTCAACCATTTAATTTTCCAGAAACCATCTTGTCTGTGTAAACATAGCATGAACAAGAGTGACATGTTTCTTTAAGATGCCTGATATCTTCTTAGAAACCATGGCTCATAGTAGAGTACTGTCTGGAATTTAAGATTTAAAAGTGAACTATCTATTACACACACAGTATGGGAAAATCATTGTCTAAGGAAGAACTAAGCAGAGGAGAGAAGTTTTGTTATCATCAGCTGTCTCTGTTGCATTTTCCTGCCATGCCCAAATATGAGGGCATTAGGATCTATTTACTGTAAAGGAAAAATCAGGATTGGGGTTACAATCAAGAGTCAGGCATACAGTGGTCAAGGCCCCATGGAGAGGCAGCAGTGAAGAGAATGAAGGTTGGGCGGCCAGACTAGAGGCATGGCATGACGCTGGGAGGGATGCCAGGCGGGAATAAGACAGCCCTGGGTCATGCCTCCTCCTTGTTTATCTTGAATGTGAAGGTTTGCCTGCCCATCAGGTAATTAAATATTCAGTCCCTTAATCAAATGTTGGGCAAGTAAAACCAAGTGTCATGACACGCTTGAATATCTCAATGAGCTAGTGGAAAATAGCAGGTAAAGGCATTAGCAGTGCTGTCGAAATGACTGAGTTCCACGTGACTTGCATATGCAGTATGTATTAATTTGTGTTAGGTGCTGTTGCATCCTTACAGAATAGAGGCTCGCTAAGCTTAGATCTGTCTCTTAATTACCTGGGTGCAACTTGATCAAATATTCTTGGGGTTGATGTTGAGAAAGAGGTCCCTGTAAAGTTTATGTCTGTGGTTTCAAGAGGACATGGCAGCACAGACAGGGTTCTGAAAGATCTTGGGAATGCAAGATAGGCGGGGTCTGCAGCATGGCGAGAATAGTGAAGAGGACAGAGCCAGAATTTCAGCACATGCTCTGTCTCCAGGTAGACTTGTGCTTCTCCCTAAATGTCGGTGTATACCAGCTTCTGCACTGAGGGAAAGTATGCCAGGGAGGATTTAAGCAATATGAAAGTGGCTCCAACTAGTCTGGTTTGGATGAACCCATTTTGATGATGTTACTGGAGGCTTTTACAATGATTAGGAACATAATTTGACTTCTTGGGCCCTAAGAAAGAACCCTGGGTTCCAGAAGGGAAAACAAAATAGCTATAGGTAGGGTGATCATATAGTTTCTTGTTAAAACTGAGCCACTTTTAAGAGTAAAGGAGGATATTATTAATAACTAAGCCAGAAAAGTAGGCACATACGAGAGCAGTCATGGGCACACCAGGACAGTTAGCCGCTCCGGCTTGGCTGGCCTCATCAGCTTGAAGGCTTTGGTCCCCCCAGCGAAGGTCAGAATTTTTATCTGAAGTAGCGTTGGTTGCAGGAATACTCCCCAGAGCCATTCATAATGGACAGCAGCTACAGCACCTAGAAGCACAGCTGTAGCGACAAAGCCATGTCATTATTTGTTGGTGTACAAGATGTTGTGGTGGATGTGTCTTCAAGAACTGTGAATCACAGACACAAGCTTGACTTTAAATTCCACTTTTATTTGAAATATTCTTCTGCATTTTCAACTTGAGCATTATGGAAGAAATAGTTAAGTAATCGTTATCCAGTAGTTAAACCTGGATAATAAATTCAATGGATTGGGTTCAGTGTTTTTTCATGTACTGCTACTAAATATTAACATCCTTGAAAATTCATGTCTTAAAGATATAGCACTCAATAGGATTAGATAATAGAGATAATAGGTAATAGATAATTAGATAATAGAGACTGGAAATAAATGCAAAATAATGACTCAAACCTAGCGAAGCAAAGATTATGTCATATGCATAAGAATTTATCATTTTGGAAATTAAAGGAGGAAGGGGTTCCTAGGACTATTAGATGATAATGAGTTTTAGAATCAAGAAGAGGATTTATTACATAGCATAAATTATAGGAAAATTAAAGTTACTCCTCCACTCTCAGAGGAAAAAACATAATAACGGGTTTATGGTGACAATTATATGTTGGTTTCATATACTGAAGAGAGGCCAGATAATTATCATAATCACAACATGTTCATTTGGTGAATCCTTCCTCTCAGTGAGCGACTGTAGACACCATTCTCATTGCTAGAGATAAAATGATGTGATGGGATATAGTGGAAAGGACATTGGGAATAGGTCAAACCTGAATCTTATCCCTGGTTTTTATCACTTTCTTGGCTGTACATTTTTGGACAAGTTACTTTACCAGCCTGAGCTTTAGTTCACTGATCTGTGAAGTGGGAATAGTAATATTCACCTTGTAATAGAGTCCTGAGGACTAGAAAAAACTATGGACCAGCACAGTGCCTACCCCAGAGTGTACATGTGGTTAAATGACAACTATTCAGTGATTTTTCTAAAAATAGTCCTTGCCTTGAGCGTTTCACAGTCTAAGTAAGGAGGATTAGCTAAGTGTTAGATGAGTGATCTAGTTCAGAAGGGGGTAGTTTTTAGTGAGTGTCAGGCTGTCTGAAAAGGCCTCTTTGAAGGAGGCCAGATGAGCTGAATCTCAAAGGAAGACTGGGACATAGACAGGGAGAGGCTAAGAGATTTACTTAAAGTTAGGAAGAATGAAAATAGCAAACACAAGGAAGTGTATGGTGTGTTTTCAAAAGGCTTTTTTAAGGAAGTAGTAGGTGATCAGGACACGGAAGTAGTTAGGACTATATTGTGAGCGGCTTCTAATGCCATCTCTAAAGTTTGGGCTTTGTTTCCGAGCAATAAGGGAACCACTGAAGGCTTTTGAACTGATAGAAGGGACAAATGTTTATAGCCTAAAATCAGAGGTTTAGAGCTAGAAAGGATGATAGAAGTCACTTAATCCAAGCACTTCCTAGTACAGAAGATTAACCTGTCAGAAACGTTAAGGGATGGGTTGGATGGATTAGAAATGGAAGGCAAGAAGGCTAGCTAGGTGACCACGATGGCAGTCTAGGGAGGAAGTGGTGATGAGCACTGGGCTGGGATTCAGGGTGGGGAACAGCAGGCAAGGATGATGACGAGATTGTCATGTTAGCTGGCAGCGAGGAGGGCACCAGCAACAGAATGGTAGAGTGCCATGGAAAGACTGTTTTAGAGGGAAGAGGAGTTTATTTTTCGAAGTGGAACTTGAGGAGATGTCGGAGAGAAAGATGGAGGCTCTGATAGGGCAGTAAAACCATTTGCATTCATTGGTGAGGGTTCCTCCTCTCTGTGTGAGGATCTTTCACTTCTTTTACTGATAATGCATGTTTGTAAGTGACTCACATGGGCAGACAGCTTGATCAGCCCACTC
This sequence comes from Hipposideros armiger, assembly GCF_001890085.2. Classification (NCBI taxonomy): domain Eukaryota; kingdom Metazoa; phylum Chordata; class Mammalia; order Chiroptera; family Hipposideridae; genus Hipposideros; species Hipposideros armiger. The sequence goes on along the minus strand of NW_017731358.1, from coordinate 5,098,309 downwards.
AGCTGCTGACCTAGGGGAGGGGCGTGGCAGGCAGCTCACCCTCCCATCAAAAGACAATTAAGGGTGAGGGTCAGTTGTCAGGTGAGAGATGTAGACTTAGGAGTCATTTACAAAGAAGACATAATAGAAGCCGAGGGAATAGATGGGAGCTCTGCGGAAGTGGACAAAAACCAAGAATGCACCTTAGGGTACCTCTGCATTTAAGAGACAGGAAAAGAAAATGGTGCCAATAACTACAACAGAGAAAGAAACCAGAGTTTATCGTGGGTCATTTCTACCCATTAGTTTACTTTTTCTTGCTGCATTCAGCAGTTGGGAACCCACACGCTGATGTGGTCAACAGGACTGAAGGCTGACTCAGTAGCAAAGCGAGGGCATGAATGAGAATGTCATGCTACCATAGCTAACTCTGAGTACAGATTCAGGAGACGGGGAAGGGCAGCCAGCAGGTGGCCGATAGCCTGAGAATAAGAAATAGGACTGTTGGGAATGCCATCTGGGATGAGGGTGAAGGGGACGGTAGAGGTGAAGAGGAGGGAGGCAGTACTCACACACTGGGTACTGAATTTTCTCTTGGGAACTGTCCCAGCACTGCTACCCAAGCGGAAGGGCAGGAATAATTCTGGAGTAAGTGACTGGGCTTCTAGTTAGTTGCTCACTGTCACTGCCAGCGAGCTGTACTTTCCTAAAAGTGCAAAGGCCAAACGAGCATTGGGCCGAAGTGATCCCAGCAGGTGAAGCTAGGATACTATTAGCTCTTTGAAGTCATGTGGCTCATCCATATCAGTCCTTTATTTTCACAAACTGGAATCCCCATTGGCTCTCTCGCTGCCACCCAGTCCTCCAGCCTGGTCCCCCCACCTCCTACCGTTAATGTAAACTCATGGAATGCAAACCACATGTAGCCTGAATAAGAAGAATAAACCTTCTACTATATATATATATAGTAGATATATATATTATATATATATATATATATATATTATCCTAAAGACAAACACCAACAATGTCGTGATGTGGGGATTATGTGTTGAGCTGAACTGTCTACAGTGCCGCTCCGTCCCCTTGGTGAGGTGACCAGGGGACAGTGTGAGATGCTGCTCTCCTACTTTATTAATCTGACAAATGTATTCCTTCTACTGGAATCCTTTTCAACTGATGATTAGTATTTAAAATGATGGCACTGTTGGCTCAGATTTGTGTTATATGGGTTTTTTTATGTGCAACATTTATTTGATCTGTAAAAACTGCAGCAGTAACCTCCTTTGAAAACATATGATGATGAACAATTTTCTGATTAGATTTGAAAAGGAAATTTTACTAATTATGAACCAATCAAGGAGTAGATTTCTACACAACTGCTGTTTCTCTACCACAGAAACGGAAATGTCTTTAAAACCCAGAGTGATATGAGTAGAAGAGAAGGAGTGGGGGCAGGAGTTAGGGACCTGAGCGATTAGCTAATGAAAATGTATGGTATTCTTTTTTTTTTTTTTCTTTTAAGTATGCTTTAAAAACAATGATGTATTAGTCATCATGACAAAATGTTTGAATCAGTCATTTAAAGCTCTTTAACTTTTCTGCATCTTTCCACTCACGCCTCACTCCACCCCCTCCCATACCACGCCTGGGTCGTTCCCATGGACCTCTCTCTCCTCCCCTTGTGCCCAGTCCCTCTTTCATGCCACTTCCTTGCAGAAGACGCACCAGAGCGCCCTGCAGGTACAGCAGAAAGCGGAGGCACTGCTCCAGGCTGGCCACTACGATGCCGACGCCATCAGGGAATGTGCTGAGAAGGTGGCCCTCCACTGGCAGCAGCTCATGCTGAAGATGGAAGACCGGCTGAAACTGGTCAATGCCTCCGTGGCCTTCTATAAAACCTCTGAACAGGTGAGGGAAAGGGCTGTGGGGTGCGTGGGGCTGAGATCGGTGGAGGATCATTTTATGCCTCATACGGCAAATCTGCAGTATCTACCATAGCAAGAAGCCAGGCCCCTCAGTGCTAACCTTTGAGAGGAGAAGAATGATTTGTGGAAACACCACAGTTGGCTTCCTTATAATGCTTTCCATGAAAGACGTAGACCATATGGTTTGTTTCTTATAAATTTCTCGAACTCATTGGATCTAGCTGTTGAAATAGAAATTGGGTGGGGGTATGCTGAATGGTAGATTGGAGTGGTGTATCAGTTAGCTGTTGTCATAATAATGCCGTGTAACAAATCACTCTAAAACTCAATAGTATAAAACAGGTTTTGTTTTGCTTAAGTATCTGGAGTTCAGCTGGTCTTGGCTGAGCTTGGTGGAACTGGCCCCAAGCGGCAGGTTGGGTCTAGATCTGTCCTCATGTCTCTGATCCTTTTTGACAGCAGCTACTTGAGGCACATTTATGGTGAAAGGCAGGAGCGCAAGAGCGCAAGATCTACTGTGCAAGTGCATTTCAAGTCTCTGCTTATGTCACATGCTCTCACATCCTTTTGGCCAAAAGTCATGTGGCCAAGCAAGCCAACATCAATGAAGCAGGGAAATATGTGCCTCCTATGAAGGTTGGGAGAGGACAGTGACAATTTGCTGAACAAAATTTAATCTACCACAATCAGGCACTATGCATTGCTCAAAAAACAGACAGCTCTTTTAATCATGGGGATTCCAGTCTAATGGAGGAAACACATTGGAGAACTGTCATTGGAGAACTATGAGTCTAACTGGTAAGATGGTGCAGCTGTGGGAACAAAGGCAGGAAATATACACAACATCCATAAAGATGCAGACCCATTTCCATTATGTCTGTACAGCAGTATGCACAAGGGCTAAGAGGAATTTTAAATGGTTTGTGTGCTGTTAGGCAATTCTTTTCATGAAATAGAGGTTTAAAACAGGAGTAATTTTATTCACTATAAAATACTTTTCCTCATTCCCCTTGCTCCCTAATAGAAATAGATCAGAGAAACAGTCTCTTCTGGGTGACTTATAGGGACCCTGGGAAAGTGTCTCGGAGCAAATATAACATGTCTGTCAGAGGGCCCTGCAGCCAATTTCCAGTCTCCACACTTTCTCTCAGTCCTTCCTTCTGTTGTTTCAGAGAGATGATGCCTTCAATGGCCATGGAAGTGAGAGGAGCAGACTGAGATGATAAAGAACTTCCCTGGTTGACCTATAAATTCAACACAATCCCAATCAAATCCCAGCAAGCTTTTTAAATAATACTTGATGTGCTGTTTCTAAGATTTATATGGAAATGGAAAGAACGTAGAGTAGCCAAAACGATCTTGAAAAGGAAGAACAAAGTTGAATTAGTTATACTACCTGATTCTGAGACTTACTCAAAAGCTGCAATGATCAAGAACGGTACTGGTGTAAGAATAGACACGATGGAACAGAATAAAGGTTCCAGAAATAGACCCGCACCTATACAGTCAGTTGATTTTTAACAAAGCAATTTAGTAAGTAAAGTCTTTTAAACAAATGATGCTAGACAACTGAATATTCATATAAAAATGAGGCTTAATCCCTATCTACTATCATACACAAATTTTAATTTGAGATAGATCAAGATGCTGAAGAGGACAGAGCGTTAGATTAAGAGTCAAGAAATTTGACCCTGAACTGACCTTGCCGAAGGTCTCTCTCGCTCTCTAGATTTCTGTTTCTCCACCTAGTAAATTAAAGAAGACTTATGCTTGGTAAACTTTTCAGCTTCCAAATTGATTGGTTTTAAGTCCAGTACTATCACAGGGCAAGTGTCAAGTACTGTTTTTCTTAAAAGTTTTTGAATGTCTATAATTTCTCTCAAGACGTGAGCCTTCCTGAATGTTTTCATGCCTTGCTTGGTGCTAGAGAAGTCAGTTAGAGTTCAGGGACAGGCCTGTCATGTCATCGGAAGCATGTGGGCTGTGAGGTGTTCTTCCTGGGACTTCTTTCAGCTCAGTTCCTAACTCAGTAAACATCCTGTCCAATGCCACACCCTTCATCAAAACGGATGCCTTTCCCTGACAGAGGAGGCCAAGGGTACTTCTAGCTGCTCTCCCCTGCTGCCATAGCCAAGCAAGTAATAGAGCCCACAGAAGGCAAGTACAGGAACATGAGTTATTTCCTGCACCCTTCCCTAGGCCCTGACTTCAGGCTGCCCTCAGCCTCCTCCTGTTACACTCAACCTAACTTTCCCTCTGAGCCCCATTCAACATGCTTTTGCTCTCTTGTGGGTTCATTTATAAGGTCACTCAGAGCACGGCCTCTCAGCAACTTTCAAACTGAAAAGCTTCTTACTCGCTTTTAGGTGAACCCAAACTTGTTACCAATCTGAAGGAGATGGACACGTTGCAATAGAAGGCCTGAGATGTCATTGCCTTATAGTAGCACCCGGAGACATCTTTGCTGGGATACTTTTCCCCATGGAAGGGAAAGAACATTCATGGATGGCCCATAAATCACGCAACATAGACAGCTTCCTCCTTACCTCTGCTCGAGGCTACTTCCTGTAGGGCAATCACAGATGGTTGGGCAATCCTAGTGTCTTCTCCAAACCTCATTTTCCTGTACTACCTAATTCAGAGTGATCGTAAGGTTATAGCAATATAAAAACACTTTGAAACCCCCCAAGTCACTAGTTTTTTTATCTTATGTATTCTATGTACTATCCCTAGGTGATGCCGTCAATCCCCATAGCTTCAGCCTCCAGCCATCGACTGTCAGAAGATGATTCCAAAATCCATCCCTCAGTCAGAATCTGTTCCCCCAGGTCCAGATGCTGGATTCTCCCTGCCTCCTGGAACTTCTCCTACACATCCCAGGGGCACTGCATACCCTAAATCCACAAACTGAACTTTAAATGAAAAATTGTGCACCTGTGTAGGCTTCTCTCGGCTGAAGGTCCTAGTAAAATGCTTCCCAACCGATTAATTTACTGAGTCTTTTCCTCCATGACTCATTAGGTCTGTAGTGTGCTGGAGAGCTTAGAGCAAGAATACCGGAGAGACGAGGACTGGTGTGGTGGACGAGATAAACTGGGACCAGCAGCAGAGATTGACCACGTCATTCCGCTCATCAGTAAACATCTGGAACAAAAGGAGGCTTTTCTTAAGGTCAGAGCACATTGTCGTGCAAGGTCTGGGACTTCAGCCTGTTCTTTCAGCTCCTTTCTTCCTCTCTCCCTCCTCCTCCTCCTCCCTTTCCCTCCTTCTCTCTCTTTCTCTCCCACCCCACCCCCCAAATCTCTCACATACCCCCCGTTTTTTTCTGGTATCTTATCTAAAAGGAGGCATTTGTAGAGAAGCTGTTAGCTGGTTAATCTGAAAGGTTGAAAGGTCCACACTTCAAATATTATTTACTTCTCTCAGCACCTTTTGTATAGACAATCAGAATACACCATTGCTACTGGTGCCATGTTCAAATATCCTGATATCCCATGGATGGTAACTGAGAAAAATACATACTTTCACTCAGTTGTGTTTGGTTTATAAAAATATTTTAATTGAAATGTGTAAGCCCAGATGTAATATAATATTAAAGTAAATTGTTTCTAAATGGATGATGCAAAATTTAGGGCAAGTATTAAAGAAATAAATTTAGACATCTTATTTATCAAGCTGACAGCCATCAATTACCAATCAATGTAACACTGTTTGTTCTGTATGAAGAGAGAAATACCTTATTTTGTTGGTTTTGTTTTTAGTAGAGCCCTCACGTCCCAGAGAGGAAGCACAGGTCTGCTCTGAGCAGGGTTTCAGCTGGCACGGGAAGTCCTCCTAACCCGCTGCCCTCCCGCCTTTGATCTTCTCTCTGCAGAATCTTCTGTGTTAAACTTTATCCAAAGGCTCCATTCACTCTCAGATTCCTTGCTTTCATGTTCTGCTTCCTCTCAGGTTTCTGAAAGTACAAAAGAGAATTTTTATATGCTGACATGTTGTCACTGACTTTCTACAATTCTATAATTAACTGCCTTTCTTTTTATTAGGGATATTCTCTACTTAACCGCCTCTTTGGGTTTTATTTTTATTCTTTTTTTCAAGATGGCCTCCCCCTGCCCTCCTCCTAGCTGTCTGGTGTCTGCACCTGCATTCAATCAGAACCCTTACTGATCAGCTCTTACTAATGAGATTCAATAGAAATTCTTCTATACAGGGCTTAAGATGATTTTAAAAGTCTCCCCTATTATAAAATTTTTTAAAAATTAAACAAAACAAATTAAGTAGAGCATATCAAAGATTTTAAATAGAGGTATAAAGGCATTTCTTCATAAAATTAAATGTTTCTTTTGAAGAAGGAAAAAAAGAAAATGTTCTGGTCTGATGTTTTCCATATGTGCCTAAAATCATAGTCGAGAAACCCCCTATTATTGTGGGAAGTATATGCCCAGTGGATGGAACATTGAGCTCTCCATTTGTGTGCATTAGTTGATCTCTCTTGGATTGTTTTGCTTTGGACTACCATCCAGGTGTTAAAATCATGGGTGTCTGGATGGACCTGCCAGCAGTCTTTTACCAGATCTCCCAGAAGCCAGTGTTGCTAATGCAACACTTAAAGTAATTTTTTACTATATAATTTGTAAAATCAGAAGCTAAATGTAAAAAGGTTGTAAAATTTGACAGTTTTGTCTAGAGATAATTTAATACTGAAAACTGTGGGTTGAAAATTAGTGGACTACTATGTGTTATTTCTATAATCAGGAAAAAGCCGCTTTTTAAAGAAATTCAGAACATCTAGGGTCTTGAGAGAAACTAGAAATATTGTCAGTAGACCTGGATGCTAGCCCTGACTTGATTCATGACCCCTGCCCTTTCTGAGCCTTGGTTTCCTCCATGGGTACCACAACATGGGACAGACCTGTCATCTCTGCCACCCGCTGCTCTTGGGAGCATGAAGGCGGTAATATAACAGCTGTTATGCCTTTTGGTAGAGCGACATTTCCCAGCAACAGGATAGTTATTAGTGGTATTGAGATGGGGGTGGATTTGATGGGCAAATAATTTTTTTAATTGGGGGAGGGGAACCAGCCAAGTTGTTGTTCTTCAGTCTTCGTTGTGGAGGGCGCCAGTCGCCATCTGGCTGCCTGTTGGCAGCTCCTGTTCTCTGAGCTCAAGGTGCTGTGTTCAATCTTAGTTGTGGGTGGGCGTAGCCACCATCCCTTGCAGGAGTCGAACCAGCAGCCTTGACAAATAAATTTTTAAATGTGGGTAATATCCTTTTAGATTTGGGATGCATGGTGAATAGGTTTGTTTCCCAAATTTGCTTTCTCAAATCTACATTAAACTATTGTTAAAGTGACTTACACCAGTGGTCATATAAGAGGCATTCGGGTGGCAGAGGAAAACCAGCCTGAGACTGATGTTAGTATTACTGACTCGACATACAGTAGTCAAGGGATGGCTGATGTGTGATTTTTGTCTGTGATGGAAAGGTGGGAGGCACCCGGAGTAATTCTTCACTCAGTAAAAGTGTGAGCCTCCTGCCTTGGAATGGATGTGTCCATGCAGCAGGGTGGCCTCTAGGGCTCGGCTCACCGAGAGCTTCATAAGCCCCCTTCCAGTGGCTTGGATCCCATGCACCTGCTGGACCTGGACTTACGTGTGTGGGCTTCACACCCCTGTTTCCCTCAGGCCTGCACCCTGGCACGGCGGAATGCGGAGGTGTTTCTCAAGTACATCCACAGAAACAACGTCAGTATGCCCAGTGCCGCCAGCCACACTCGGGGACCTGAGCAGCAAGTGAAAGGTCAGTGTGAGACCTGCCGGCCATGAGCCATGTCAGAAGCACAGCCCAGAGGCTGTGTCCCTGGTCTTCATGCCATCTCAGATTTCCTGGTTCTCCTCCTGGGATAAGAGAAAGTTTGATATGGGATGGCATGGGCTGTGGCGATGCATGGGAAAAATTTTAAACATACATCAAGATTTGGAATGGAAACACGAGGCTAAAATTTCCCCAAAACCTTTTCATTTATCTTAGAGTCTAGAGCAGCGCTATCTAATAGAATTTTCTGAAATAACAGAAATGGCCTATATCTATGCTGTACTATGCACGCTCCTATAGCAGCCACTCGTCATATATGGCTGTTGGGCACTTGACATGTGCTTAGTGCAAATGAGGAACCAAATTTTTACTTCTATTGAATATTAATCAATTTAAATGTAAATAGCCCAATGTGGCTAACATATTGAACAGCACAATGCCGGGGTGTCACACCGCCTGGGAAGACTGGAAACATGGACTGAGAATCAAAACCAAGGTCTAATCCTGGCTTAAGCTTTTAAAACATTAGTTTTCTTATTTAAAACTGAAAAAGGGTGTCTACACTCTTGCTGTTCCAAATGTGGTCCCCATACCAGCAACACTGACATCACTCGGGAGCTTCATCACAGAAACACAGAATCTCAGGCCCTGCCTACCTACTGAGTCAGAACCTGCATTTTGGCAAGAGCCCCCCCATCCCACCCAACCAGGTGATTTGTGTGCACAAAAATTTAGATAAGTACCGGTCTAGATAATCTTTAATATCTCCCTTAACTCTATAAAGTCTATAATTGTATGGGGGGAAAAAAGTGAGTAACCTTTAAAAACTGCTTATTAGCTGACCAAATTAAGCTTACATTATTAATGGTGGCATCGCTTACTCTGGACCATGCAGAAATTAGCCTTTGAGTGGGTGTAGAATTTAACAAATGTCCTCTTGACACAGCAGAGAAATAGAACCCTGGAGACCGAGGCTAGGGACAGAACCGGAACTGACTTAGGGGGTGAGGGGACAGGCTTGGAGAGCTGCAGTCGACAGTGGGAGGGGCTAACCTCCTTTAAGAAGAGCGTCCCTCCCTGCTCAGAGAGCTCAGGAGGTGAAACGATCTCGGAGGCCAATGGGAAGAATTAAATTTAGGAATCAAAGCTCCCTAGAGAGAAGAGGGGAGCAGGGTTCCTTTTCCAGATGTGCTACTATTTGTGGTGGAGCGACCCTGTGGGTAGCTGGCATTAGGGCATCCTCCCCTTCCTGCACTGCACGTTTCAAAGCCTATGTTCGGACTTGCAAATGCAGGTGGCAGCTGGGTGAGGCCGGCTGCCTGATGAGAGTACACACTCCCCCTACACCTGAATGCTCTAAGAGTGGCAGGCACACAGGGAGAGCCGGATACCCACACATCGTGGAGACGAAGACATGTTGTTGCCCATAGAAAAGCTTTCAAGAAGGGGAGGAATGAAACCTGAAACTCTTAAGGATTTTTACCTGACCTGTGTTGATTCAGCCACCTGAGAGGGAGCTGCATTAAGCAAAGCTCTGACAAGGACACAAAAAAGATGAAAGGAAACACAGGTTTTCACTCATCTGCCCAACTGAAGCGTCCACCTGATCAGGGCCTACACTCTCTCCTATATCTGTTTCCTTTCCACCTGCTGTCTGCACCCAAAGTTAGTGCCACTTATTTTAAGTTTTTGTTACAGGAGCAATTATTGCTGCATAACAACCAAAAACTTCAGTGATATACAGTTGTAAGCACTTATTGTTTAAGTGACTGTGTGTTGGCTGGAGCCGGGCTGTCGTGGCTGGGCTTAGCAGTGTAGTTCTGCTTCAGGCTGCAAGTCTGCCCGGCTTGGCTCTTTCATTGCAGGTTGTGTTCTTGTCTGTTCCATGTGTATTAGTTCTGGGACCTCAGTTGAAGGGGCAGCAGTTACCCAAGAGACCTTCTTAGAGTGTTGATGGCAGAGATACAACGTCAGTGCATGCGCACATATCGAGCCCCTGCTTGTGTGGTATCCATTTCTAATCCATTTGCCAAAGCAAGTCACATGGCCAAGCCCAGGTCGAGATGAGAAAGTACACCTTTTCTCTTTGGACTAAAAAGCTATGCGACAAAGGCATAGGTGTAGGGAGAGGTGAATAATTGGGACCCGTAAAAGCTCTCAGCCTAAGGGAGGAGAGAGAGATGCTGTGCTTAGAGATCCAAACTTCCATGGAGCATTAAAAGCACACAAAATCAATAAAAACTTTAAGTATAAAAAGTGTAAGTCCTGCAGTTTGGGGTGTAGCCTTTTTGTAGAGCACAGCAACTTGTGCTTTAAAGCCCCAATAACTCTGGAGACCAAGGAGGCTAAAGACCCAGGTTCTGAAGTCAAACAGCTCTGCCCCTGCCTATCTGAATGACCCTGGGCATGATACCTATCCCCTCTATACCTCAGTTTCGTCATCATAGAATGGAGATAATATGGTGCATGCATGCATGCATCATGAGGATTTGTGAAAATATGTGCCTGCCACAGAGTAAAGGCTTAATAAATAGTAGTTTTTCATATCATCGTTATTGTGCATTTTATTGGTATCTAATATAGTTAGCAGCAAGCAGGAGTCAGACATAGTACAAAATAAATTTGATTGCTTCAAACATAGAACATACTATTAAAACACTTAGGAAATCTATCCACGTAGTCAGCTGCTCTTAAAACAACAGGAGAAGTAGGGAGGAAAATGACATGGGCGAACACCTACCATAGCCCATGGTGGTGTGGTGGTGCTACATGCTGTTCATATCTTCACACTTAATCTCATTAGAGGTAGTGTGAGACCAGCTTTCAGCTTTTATAATGATCAGATCTAAACGACATGGAAGTTTGGGCCTAGCGACGTGATTCCCTGTGGACATGATTCCAACACAGCTTCCCTTTGTCCGTGCGTGATTTAGAAGTTTTAAAATTGGGGCTCTGCTGTTAAAGTGCTGTGTGCACAACCTCATGTGTAGGGCAGAGACTGTGACACAGGACATGAGTTATCTGTGCAGCCCTACCAGTCCTTTTACCACTGTTCCCTCGCACTCTCTCCTAAAACTCCTCAAGAATGGCAGGGATTACTTTCAAACCCATTCATGCTCCTCGTCTCCAGGGGCCTATTGAGTGAGTTGTTATTTTAGGGACTGATGCTTCTTATGGTCTCTTAACATCAAGAACTAGCTTTGGTGTGAAAAGAATCAGGGCCACTTTTAAGTCCCCCGGGTACCTATTCTTTCCCCATTAATTGAAGAAACCTTATCAGCAGTCTCTCACCTCAGTCTCCCCGACTTTGCTCCCCTCTGGGAAATTCTCTCTGGACCAAGCTTTGTTCCCTTGTTTCTGATGCCTGGATTAGTCCTCTAAGGAGACTTGAAGGTCCCAATTACCTAGGACCTGGGACTGGGACCAAAGCAGCTGGTCAGATGTATTCAGGGCTTCCCTGTGACCAGCTCTCATCTCTGCCCTGCAGCCATCTTGAGCGAGCTCTTACAGAGGGAGAATCGCGTGCTGCACTTCTGGACCTTGAAGAAGCGGCGGTTAGACCAGTGCCAGCAATACGTGGTGTTTGAGCGCAGTGCTAAGCAGGTATGTTCAGAGCTTTCCCTGGCTTTGCTCAGTTATAGGGACTACACAGAGGCCGAGATGACCCCGCTTGGGGCATCCGGAAGAGGGTCATAGCAGATGGGAGGTGGGGATGAAAGGATGAAAGGGAACAGGCTGTCACTTACCAGTCATTCAACCTTTACCAGGCGTTCTCTATTCAGAGTTTGGTGCCAGGAGTTGGGAGGAGATTCCGGGGGTAGATTGCCCATAACTCACATGAAACTGGGCCAGTCTAATGGGCAAGCCACTCTCTTTGCTGATGAGCTGTTCCAAGTCTAACGGGCGAGGACTCATTTGTAAAATCATCCACTTCCAAGCCACATACCGATCAAATCATGTCAGTCTTTCCTGGGTCCATCACCTGGTCCGAAATCATAACCTGATCCATGGTAGCATGGCATGTTTTCCTACTGACAACTGGCTTTTGCGGGACGGACTGGGTTGTTTCGTCCTGCAGGCGCTGGACTGGATCCAAGAAACAGGTGAATATTACCTCTCAACACATACCTCCACCGGCGAGACCACAGAGGAGACTCAGGAACTGCTGAAAGAATATGGGGAATTCAGGGTGCCTGCCAAGGTAGGAAGCACCCCGGAACCCTCCCCAGACCCACCCGGCCCTCCTCAATCTGGCCCATTTCACATCGTGGAAGGGAGAGCAGCCTCTGTACACAGAAATGCTTAACCCACAGTGGCAAGGGGGCAGCACAGGTAGGATGGTCTGCTTTGAAACCCGAATACCCACAGAATTGCAGCACCTGGACAGAACATCTGTATGTGGGAAGTCACTGAGCCTCCCAATACTCCTGTTCATGCTCCAGGTTCTGAAAGGTGCTATATTTCTCCAGATCAAATAAGGCAAAGGAATGTATTCATGTGACATGCACACCGCATGTGTGAACACCTGCACCTAGCTGCACGTTCTTGAAATTTGAATGTCTTAGGAAGGCCCCCTTATAAGAAGGGCCAATGGCTGTGGGTGGGTTCACAGAGCAGATGAGTTTATTTCCTGAGCTGACTACCGTTGATTTTAAATCTGGGTTTAGGTGGACCCTACATACACAGTTCAGGGTAAACTGTACTTCCATCTGGCCTCAGACTTGCAAATGAGCCGGACTGGGGTCTCTGGGAGCAAAACATGCAGTGTATGAGTTCTGACTTCTCTATATCATCTCCAACACTTGCTTTTGTGCATCTTTTTAATATAGCCATCCTGGAGGGTATGAAGTAGTAGATGTATCAGTACTTCATTCCTTTTTATGGCTGAACAATATTCCATTGTATGGATATACCACATTTTGTTTATCCATTCATTAGTTGATGGACATTTGGATTGTTTCCAATTTTGGGGCCATCAGTTGCTGCAAGCATTTGTGCACAAGTTTTGGTGTGAACATATGTTTTCAGTTCTCTTAGATGTATACCTGGGAATGAAATGGCTGAGTCATGTGGTGACTCGTTTAACTCTTTGAGGAACTGCCAAACTGTTTTTCCAAAGTGGTGACGTGATTTTATATTCCCACCAGCAATGTATGAGTTCTGACTTCTCCATATCCTCTCCAACACTGGCTTTCATCCATCGTTTTTATATAGCCATCCTGGAGGGTATGAAGTGGTATCTGATTGTAGCTTTGATTTACACTTCCCAGTGAGTGATGATATTGAGAAAACACTTTTTTAAACTGGCAATTTTATCTCTGAAAGTGAAAGAAGCTATGAGATAAACTGGACTTAATGCTTATTAACAAAAGAATTAAGTAATAATGAAAGTTCCTGGAACCTTAGCTAAACTGAATTATGTCTTGGAGTTCAGGTTGTGAGGAAGGGGAACATTAGCATGTCATATAGGCACTTTAGACTGAGAAAAGTAGAATCTAAACAGTTCAGATAAAAGATGGGCACAATTCTGTTTCTGAGACTCTTAAGAGGACTATAGCTTACGTGTGATGGATATTTTTGAAAGATTTAGTTCATATATAATGACAAACTCACCACGTGGAATGAATATGAAGATATAGCTCAAGAGAACTGTTTACCCAGACAGGGAGCTCAATAGGTTCATTATCTACAAAGACTGTATCAATAAATACAAGGAATAACATCAGTGAAAGGCAAATTATTAATAGGAGGTTTTAATGACATTACAGGAGAGTAATACCAAGAAGAGTAAATCTTAAAGTGAAATGTGCTAAAGACACCAAAAAGGCTTTTTAAAAAACCATATTCAAAGTAAGGCTTACTGATTAAGTAAGGGAAGATGGTATAATATTAAATGATCAAAGGAAGGAATTAAAAGAAAGAAAGAAAAAACCCAAAATTATATTTCCCAAAGACTCCCTTTTGTCCACAATATTACATCCACACTTTTGAACCGAACATTGAAGAACCTCTAAAATCTGACCCCCACTTTACCAGTCCATATAAGTTACTCTCTTTTGGTAGCAAGATTTGAGTTTCAAACTGACTCAGGTGATGAGGGGGAAAACATATTGTATGGCTCTATGTGGAACTAAAGATAGAAACTATGTGGCCAGACCTCCAGGAGCCCAGGAAAAGCTGAATGCCTCAGCCTTATGGGAAAATCAAGAAATGTGGCATAGTCTCACGTATGGAGATGAAAACTGGGATGTCACCCAAACCTAAGGGCAGTTCCCGCAGCCATATTATCTGGTCATCCTGTCACAGGGCATCAGGGACATGCTGCCACCATCCAGCTTCCGTTCTCTTCTCTCTGCTGTCTGTGTTTTCACTTCTGCTCTGCAGCCAGCCACCCCATTCCCTGTCTCTGCTCTTTGTATTCTCAGAAAAACCACCTCCACTGACCCAGGATATTGCCACTGCCCCTATTTCGACGGAGCTTTTAGGACAGGACACCTCAGGAGTGACTTGGGGTATATTGATGGGCTGCCCTCACAGGACAAGAGCTGACCTCATCAGCTGTGGCCAGGCATGTGGCAGGTCGCGTGGTGCCACCAGAGTCGCCCATGTATAAGAGGTCATTTTAGACTCCTCTCAGCAGGGGCTGTGGACATAGTTGGTGTCCATTTCATGGGCCAAAATGATCATCTAAGTCTTCTCAATATAAACCCTCAACTCTTACCGGTCTAGCTTTGCTCACCTCAGAAAACAAGATTTACTCACTCATCTGCTCATTCATTCATTCAACATTGATTGTATGCCTACTATTTTTTGGACATTGGCAATACAAAGGAATAAGATATAACACTTACCTTTTAGGAGTTCATGGTCTAATGAAAGAGGCACGTAACTCAACATGACACATGCTGAAGTAGAGGCATATATGTGGTGCTGTGGGAACCTTGGGGAGGGTGTCGGCCACTCGGTTTGTGGGGAGGAGTGGAGATGAAAGAGGGCCATTGGGTTGAAAGCAGGGATGAGTGGGAGCCACTCATCGTAGCAGGAGGGGCATTTGAGGTTCAACATGGCTGGAGTTTGGGGGCCATGGAGGGCAGTGGAGACAGTCACAGATGTAGGTGAGGCCACCTGGGGAAGGCCATGCCTACGTAGCTCATTCTATTGTCTATTTGCTCTCCCAGCTTTCACACATACCTGGAATACCCTCAGTCACAAGCCATTCTCCTGTTGACTCTGAATCACAGTTTTGATGTTTTAGGATAAAATTTCCACTGGTATGGCTACTGCCAACAGCTGACTATAAAACCCTGTCTCATGCTGAAGTCTCCTTACTGACAGCAGAGAATAAACATATATTTCCAAGACTTTACATAAAGATGGATTTCTTGATTATAGCTGCAAAAATTAATCTCTGTTTTAAGTAAATAGAAAGCAAATATATATATATATATATATATATATATATATATATAACATATGTATGTAAAATATATAAGTAAATAAAAAAATATATAAATATATATTTTTGGCTTGCTATTTACTTAAAACAGATTAGTTTTAAACAGAGATTAATTTAAAACAGAGGGGAAATATATATATATGTTATATATATATCATATATATATGTTATATATATATATCATATCTATCTATATGATATATATATAGATAGATATGATATATATATATATATATATGGAAAAAGAAACCACTAAATGCAGTAAACTAGAAGTCGTTAGGATCTTCTTTTCTTAACCAAGCATCTTTTCTTAACCAATTCCCAATGCTACTATTTTTTAGCCTTTTTGTGGCTAAGGATGTTTCTCCTGTCCTCATACCCACTTTCTTTTCTTCATGCCAAAGCTCTTCTGGCCCCGTGTCTCCCAGCTGTGGGCATCAGCTCACTGTCCTGAGATAGGAGAGGCTCAGAAGTGTTGAGTGAGTTGATGGAGAGCTGGACCATGGGTCACCCTGGCCCTGTGGCAGGCCAAGTCCTCTCTGCTCACCTCTGGCATTTCTTGGGAAGGTTAATGACTGGGGAGGGGCTATAATGACCCTGGAAAGGCAAGCGAGGATGAGAAAGGCTTTTCTGTCTTTTCTGCTTTTCTCCAGTGATTTTCTGCCTCAGTTTCCCTCAGTTATCTAGACTGTGGCATCACCCAAACCTTGGACCTACTTTCCTCCAGTCCAAAAGAAAATTTTACTTCTCAGAATATTATTTAAATATTTCTCTAAAAATCTATTAGACTTCCCCGATACGTTTTAGAGTTTCAAAACCCAAACTTAAGATAAAAAGATAAGCAAACGTTTACTTGTTTGAACATCCCTTCTGTTTCTATATCTTACCCAACATAAGTTCCACCTCTCCCGTGAAAACTCTGCTCAGTTCAGCCCATCTTCATTTTTTTTCTGTTTTAAAATTCCCACAGTGTTAACTATACATGCTTCTCTATTTGACAGTCAATTCATAATGCCCTGAGTTATTTAACTATTCTCTGTGAAAATCTTGTCCCCTCTAGAGATTAGACTGTTTGGGGGATATGAGTATCTTCTTTCCTTCTTTTGTTTACCCCCTGCTCCCAGCCTGTCCCCACAACCCTCTGCACAGTAGTGTGGACAGAGTAGATGTGGAGCAAACTCTTGTGAGAAATGAAATTAACCCAATGCATGTCAGAGCTCCATCTTACTGAGTTAGGCCTGTAATGGATACCAGCTTCATTCATTCTTTTCTCTTTTTCTCTATGGAAACTAAGGACAAGATCCTGGTGGTGAAAGGGACAGAGTTTACTCTTAATGCTGCTAGTTGGGTTTCATTAGATCCTGGCATGTGCCACCTTATCTGACGTTTAGAAAGCCTACTTCAGGCCAGTAGAGTGAAGACAGAGCTAGCACCTATGGAACAGAGGCAGACAGGTTCTGTCACTCACAGGTGGTATGAACTTGGACAAGCCCTAAGCCTCTCAAGGCCTTGATTTTTTTCACCCGTGGTTTCAAAGAGCCCCACATCACCTCCCTCTGCCTTCCTCCTAGGGATGCTTTAAGACTCAGCTGAGTCTCAGATGTGACATTAACATACTCTGTAAACTGATATAGTACTGTACTAATGTGAGAGATTCTTACAGCGATAGTCATAATGGCCCTGCTTCCTGAGTCCTTACTGTGAGTTCTGTTCCAGGCACCGTTCTAAGCATCCTACTTGTTCAGCCCATGTAATGCTCACAACTGTATGATGTAGATACTATTAGGATCCCTATTTTGCAGATGGAGAAACTCAAGCACAGAGGGTTTAAGTAATTTGTTCAAGAACTCCCTGCTAGTACGTTATAGACCTGGGATATAAACCCAGGCATCTGGCTATCTGAGCTATCTGTGGCTGCTGTGAAGAAGAAAATGGGGGTGGGGGTGAGGGGTATGAGAGCAAATGTAATCTAGTAACTTGAGACCATCTTTTGGGGCAGCAAACAAAGGAGAAGGTGAAACTTCTGATTCAGCTGGCTGATAGCTTTGTGGAAAAAGGCCATATTCATGCCACAGAGATCAGGAAGTGGGTGACCACGGTTGACAAGCATTACAGAGACTTCTCCTTGAGGATGGGGAAGTACCGGTACTCCCTGGAGAAAGCCCTAGGAGTCAACACCGAGGTGGGTACGGGGGTTGCCCAGCTGGAACGCGCTCCTTTCTCATCTCCCTCAGTACTTCCGCTCTCATGGCTGTGGGAGGAAGCAGGGTTTCCAGGGCAGGGTTTCTGAGCTGGTGTCACCCAGAGTACTTGCCTTGTGTGGTTTTTCTGGTGGAGGGATGGCTCTTGCTGCTAAGCCACTGGCCTCCATGCCCCATAACTAGTGATACACAGGAATACCTTGGTTTGCAAGTATAATTCGTTCTGGAAACAAGCTGTTCATATTGCAAGACATCGCTTGTTTAACAAGTTAAAATGTATTAGAAATGTTTGCTCGTCTTGAGGAACACTCGCAAACCACGTTACTTGCAATCCAAGGTTTTACTGTATATTGCAAAATTGGCTAGCTGGGGATGGTGGCCTATGGCCATAGAAGAGAGTTTTTTTCTGTATAGTTAACTGTTGACTTTGAGAACTAAACCCTTTATCTTGGCTTCATCAGTACCATCTTCCACCCAATTATGTAAATCAGCAAATGATTAGAGTCCCCAGTATGTATAATAGTGCTCTTTCAAGGATAAGGGATATAATTCATGCAAAGGCTATTTGACATTTCAACTGAAAAGAGGTACTATTTGCCATGAAGCAAGGGAAGACTGACTTTAATCTCCTCTTTATAATAGGGGTCAGTGACCTATGAATTAAGAGCTAAATACAGGCTGGCAATTTAATCCTGCAATTTCTAATTCTTAAATCTTTAAATAGGCTCATGCTCTGAAGCAAGGCAGACTAGAGAGTGAAATGGCCAAACCACTAAAATTGGGGGAATTAACGTCTCCCCCAGGCTTTAGCCTGTGAGATATTTTTTTCTAGAGGTTTCCATCCTGTGTAAATACCAAACAGTGGTTGACATAAGCAGAGATAGGCAATTAGAAAATTCAGTAATTGTTTTATCATTTAGCATTCTATTTCCAAGGGAAGTTGCTCATTTAAATTAAAAACAAATTGCTTTTATTCTTTTCCCTTGGCAAATTAAAGTTTTCTTATGTCTTCATGTGTTTCTGTTTCACATATATTTTAATAGGTAATAATCAGTCTTGGACGTGTGTGTGTGTGTGTGTGTGTGTGTATGTATTTAGATTCTATCAGAATCAAAGTCCTTGGGGAAATATGACACTAATCATCAAATGTGTTCATTGTTTTTCTTTGCTGTGGATATTAGCCCTGAACAATTGACTTGAACATTTTATATCTTTCTTATTTGAAAAAAAAATTATCCCATGAAAAAGCATGCCTGTGGGTAGCATCTTCTGATCCTCCTCCATTATATCTTTCTCTATTTTTCCCTTCTACCGCCTCCCCCAACTCTGGTGAGTTGCTTCCCCAAGTATCTCCAAGGTGACCTCTACGATCTCTCTGTGTGTAGGATAACAAAGACCTGGAGCTGGACATCATCCCAGCAAGCCTTTCAGATCGTGAGGTCAAGCTACGGGATGCCAACCATGAAGTCAATGAAGAGAAGCGGAAGTCCGCCCGGAAGAAAGAGTATGTTTGGGGGAGCGTCCGACCAACTAGCAGGCTTCTCATGGCTGTGTTTGGTTTTCACTGCCTCCTGTCCCCTTTGACAGATGAATGTGTTCTCATAACCACCTACAGAGGTGGTAGTGGACATACATGATGCTTTTGCCCACATTTCACACTGATCAAGAACCAAAGGGCATTGGATAGTGGACACATGAATAATGTCAATCTTATGAACCATTTCCTGACCATTCTGCTATCTTTATGTTGGTGTTACACAGTTACATATATGCAGAGATCTTACAGGGGCTTTATGAAGAATATTTTGACAGATTCCCTTTGGGTGATGCAGGAAAAAAAAATAGTATGTCTTAAGATTAGAAGCCATATGTCATTGATTTTATCAAAATGAAGTAGGACCATAGGTCCCATGGAGTGGAGAAACTGAAGCTAGTCTGCTAAGTCAGAGCTTGTATTTCATCTGGGGAATGTGTTAGTTTGGCTGGACTTCTGTAACAAAATATGATAAATTGGGTAGTTTAAAGAACAGGAGTGTATTGTCTCACAGTTCTGGAGGCTAGAAGTCTGAAATCAAGGTGTTGGCAGAGTTAGTGCCTTCCGAAGGCTTACCATGTAGATGGCCGCCTTCTTGTTCACATGGCGTTCCCCCTGAGTATATGCCTATCCAGATTTCCCCTTTTTTAAGGACACCGGTCATTTTGAAATAGGAGCCTGCACTATTTCAGTATGACCTCATCTTAACTAATTACACCTGCAATGACTGTTTTTAAATAAGGTCACATTCTCAGGTACTGGGATTTGGGACTTCAACATATGAAATTTTTTTGGGGGGACACAATTCAACCCATGACAGGGAGGAAAATGGGTCCACACTGGACCAAATCTTCTTGCTGGGCTGTCTATGGGACATCAAAGAGCCAGAGGATGGTAATGGATGCGTGGAAAATCAAATGGGGTAGAGGGCAGTGGAGCTAAATTATGAAGAAAGACACACAACTGTAGGAAGCAGATGCACAAAAAGGAAGAAGAAGGCAGAAGAATGCCAGAAACCCAATGCGGTAAAATCCAAGACAACTTCCCCAAGAACGTCAGTTTATATTCCTCTGATCTTTCCTTGTTTACCAAGTATCTACAATGGACTAGAAACTCTGCTTACATAATATTGTTTAATCCTTGCAGCAACCCTGTGTGCTCAGCTGTTTTCTAAGTAGGGAGTCTGAGGCTGGGAGAAGCAAGTTCTACCTCTAGTAAATGACAAAGTCATAATTCAATTCCTATTTGTCCAACTTCAAAGCTCATACACTTTTCACTTTACCAATAGAATAAGAATAGTAATAGAGTAGCTCATTGATTCTTGCAAAAGGGAATGTTTTGAATCAATACTTCAATTTTACTATAAAGGCCACTACTAATAAAATGTATTTGCTTTAAGGACGATCCCACAAAAGGCCAGGAAAAGATGCTGTTCATTTTAATATTTCTTGTGAAATTTCCAACAGGGGGACAGTCTTTCTCAAAAATTTCATAGGATAGGGCACTTGGAAACAGGGGTTTTCATTATGAGCTACCATGAAAAATTGACATGAAAAATCCAAGATAAATATATAAACATAGACTTTGTGTTAAATTAGACATTGTTACATATCACATGCCAGATAGGAAGCACCATTTCTAATAAAACTTCGTGGGAGAAAGAAAACGAAGTCAGTAGCTACAAAGAAGCCATGCCTCATAAGCTTAACAACTGCCCAAGCACACTGCATTATTTAGGGGCCCACGGAGGAAGGGAGCCCCCTTTTTGCAGATGTGTATTTTTGTAGCACAAGCTTCTCCTTATGGGAGACGGAAGAGCAGTCCCTTAACATCATTCACTTGTGCTTTGCTTGTGCGCATGCTCAGCTTCGTGCACATCAGTCTGTGCTGTAAACGAGCCCCATTAGAAATAACACTGAAGTGCGCATGATAACCCAGGCCAGAGGTCAGCACACTGTGGCCCACCGGCCACACCTGACCCACCACCTGTTTTTTAAATTAAATTTACTGGGGTAACATTGGTTAATAACCAGCTGTTTTATATAGTCTGTAAGGTAAAAATTGTTTTTATATTTTTAAATGATTGAAAAATATCAGAAGAAGAATATTTTGGGATGTCAAAATTGGATGAAATTCTTTTGTGTCCATACATAAAGTTTTATTGGAACACAGCCACACTTAACTTTTTACATGTTGTCTATGGCTCCTTTCACACTACAATAGCAACGTTGAGTGGTTGTGACAAGGGCTAAATGGCCCACAGATATATATCTGGGTGTTAACAGATGAAAGTTTTCTAACCCATCCCAGTCTTGGTGGTGGTGTCTTGGGGTCTGTTGTTTTTAGCTTTTAAATCTGGTTTAACTTATGGTATTGTGAATTGTTTTGTTATAAGTCAACAACGATTCAACTGAACAGAAATCATCATCCTGGGAGCTGTAACAGAAATGTAGGAAGCTGAGACCCAAGCTTCCTCGCATGTGTGCACAAGCATGCAACACCATTCACAAATAAGAATTGTGTTGCATGCTTGTACACACATGCACACACACATGTGCAAGTTAGAACAGACATTGTACATATCAGCACAGAATCGCAAAATGGAAGAACTGGGGTAGAAAAGGGAGAGAGGATGGGAAACTAGCTGAGCACAAACGTGCCAGAGGGATACAGAGCAAATGATCAGAATGAGATGATCCGAGGGTAATACTCAGAGGCAAGGAGTTTTGAAGAAAGGAAGAGACCTTTTGGTAAAGTAGAAAAATAAGACAGTCAAGAGTGTCATAAATGCAGGGGTGGGGAAGTGACATTTGAAGGAAGGGAGGTATTACATCTCTAACCAACTAAAAGCCCATGTGTTTCTTTCTAGATTCATTATGGCTGAACTACTCCAGACAGAGAAGGCTTATGTGAGGGACTTACATGAGTGCTTAGAGGTAAGTCTTGCAGCAATCAGTTCATAGCTGTATTAGAAAAATGACTTCCTTGCCAGCGTCAAGGCCTTGAGAGGAGCTCAGTGCTCTTTGTCTTCTCCCAGAGCTTAACGAATAAAAAGCCAACCAGAGGAAATCTTTGTCCTGGGCTCAATAGTAATTGCATGGGAGATTAAAGTACTTTTGAAAAGAAACTTTCCTCAGACTCAAGCTAGACCCAGCAAAAAAGTATGTAAGACACTTGAGTTCAAAATAAAAACCATGACGCAGTCAATGAACTTGAGTCTGAAAATCTGCATCCGCCCACCCCAACACACATTCTGACACGCACACGTTTAATAAATAAGAAGTGTGTGGAGGTTATACTCCTGCGGAAGGTCAGGATGTGTTTCCCTAGCAGCAGTTCAAGATAATGAAACATTCAGGATTTCCCTTTTTCCATTCTGCTTATTTACCACCTCACTTTTTTACACATTCCACGCGTTTCAGCCTTACCCCACAAGTTTGAAGGCCCATTGATTTTGTCTGTATTTCATGCGGCAATTCTTGCCAGTGATGAAATTGTTGCTGTTTTCCAGACCTACCTATGGGAAATGACCAGTGGTGTGGAGGAGATCCCCCCTGGGATCCTTAATAAAGAGCATATCATCTTTGGCAACATCCAGGAGATCTACGATTTTCATAACAAGTAGGTTGGTGGAGGGTTCAAACGGAGCACACTTAGTGCAATACGTACCCACGAACAGGGCTTCCCAATAAACAGATCAAAACTGACAATCAGTGTTAATTGTTAAACCTCACCTAGTAAATTAGTACCTGTGAAATTTTCTATGTCAGTTGCTGTCAGACTTTTTTTTTCTCATTCACCCACCTTTCTCCACGATTGTCCAAAATTCCTAGTGGAAAGTGAAGTATCTAGCAGTGTTCCTCTAAGGAGCTAACTGGCAGCATCTTCATACCCAATCAGAATGATAACCAGGCTTTGGGGAAACAAAAGTAGCTCCTCCTTAAAACTGTGGGGAATCCTGACAGTAGAATTTGTCTCAGGCTAAACTTCCTACCTTGTGGCCCTTAGGTTTCAAATTCCATTGAAGTTTTCTTTCAACCTAAATATTTCCTCCATCCCCAACTATGCTATCATCCCCACTTTCAACCAAAACAACATAGAAAATGTAGGTAGGTAGATAGATAGATAGATAATCAAAATACCTAACAGGACACATGTTTTAACAGCTTATAGGGGAGAACATCAATTGACTCTGTTTTGTTGAAGTAAGTAGAATCGTAGAGCCCTAAAACCCCTAAAACCTCACAACTCATTTTGTCCAGCTCCCAATTTAGTTTAAGTATCTTTTCCACAGCCCACTAAACCACATATTCCATGGTTAGCAGAGGGTCAGCAAGAACATTGGTTGATTAGTTTATGTAACCAACTAATAGAAATAACTCAGTTTCTAAAAGACAAATGGGGTGAGAATTTAGGGGAAAAAATTCTCCCCCACAACCAGAATCCTTCTTTGAAAGATCTGTCTGTAAACATTTTATATGTTTATGAGGAAACCTGAAGAAGTTAATGACCCATATGAAGTATGCAAATTTTTGTAATCCTGTGATTAAACCAATCCTAACTAGGATAACTAGGTTGAAAAGTGTCTACACTGAAATGTATGTCATTACTGAATACGACTGAAATCTATAATAAAACCCAGTAAGATAATGTCATCCAAGAAATCAAAATAAAATTAAAAATTAAAAATCAATCAAATAGGGAATTTCAAGACACAAGGAGTATATTGGTATTAAGTCGTAGAGCTCTCTCCGGACCTTTTTCCAGAGAAGAGATAAGAGGTAGAGGTTCAATGTTGTGGGATACAATTCAGAGGAAGTCCCAGGGTCAGGCTAGTCAAGGCTTTTACTGAGGTAAGCAGTCGTGCTGGAGATAGAACTGCCCAGTCCAAGAGTTGCTGAGAAGGCCAAGTGTCCATGTGTAGCAGCCAACCTGAGGCAGGACTCTAGAACAGCGCTGCCCAGTAGAGCTTTCTTCAGTGATAGACATGTCCCATGTCTGTGCTGTCCAATACAGTAGCCACTAGACACGTGTGGCTATTGAACACTTGGAACGTGACTAGTACTACTGAGAACTGAATTTTTAACTTTATTCAATTGGATAGATTTAGTTGGCAGGTGGCTACCATATTGGACAGCCCAGCTCTAAGAGATGAGACCTCAGACTGGCCCTTTGCTAAGAATGACTAGGAGGCAAGCAATAGTGGGTGTAAAAGGATCCTGAGTTCCAAAAGGTCTAGATAAGTTTCCTCTCTTGTCAACTCCTGATGATGAATCCCCTGCTATGTCATCAAATGGCATCGGTTTAAAGAGAATATAAAATGTGTAGCTCCCATAACATGGTAACCTTGTCAGATTATGAAAACAGTAAGCTCTTGGACGGGGGGGGGAAAGCCCTTCTAACTTTCTGGAGAACTTAAGAGTTCCCAGTCTTTTTTATTTTATTTTTTCCACAAATTTTAGCACTCTCCATTTGGTTTGTCTGGAAATCTCCAGACATAGAAATAGTCTCTCCTTATGCCTTTTTAATAAGACCCTAATAAAGCCATTTTTTACCATTGATATCAAATTCTGTCATCTGAGCCCAGCTCAGCACTATCCCACTTCCCCAGACATGGGACTGGTGAGCTATAATCATGTTGCTTTGCTTTTCTGATTTATGATCTCTGGGATGAGTCAACAAGTCTCACTTTTCTCATCTCAGCAAATTGGCTAAGCATCAAAGTGGAGAAGTCAAGAGATCACAGCGTGCCCTCCCTGTGAGCCCTGCTTTTGCCAAATCAGTGTATAAAGGGAAAGGATATTCATTTCAAAATTGATCGATTGTAGCAAACTATCTACCATAACCGTGTCTCTTACCTCGTTTCACGATATCACCCTAGTAAGCTACAGTAAGCAGTTTGGTAGTTTTTTACATAGCTGAAAATTAATCTACCAATTACAAAATATAGTTCTAAGAAGCCCTTTAACAAGGTCAAGTTAAACCATATAGAATACTGCACTCTGTAGAGGCATAAATTCAATTGTCAAGAACACAGCTACTCAGCAAATGTTGCCTATTTGTAACATTATAAAGAA
The DNA here is from genome assembly GCF_001890085.2 of Hipposideros armiger. Lineage (NCBI taxonomy): Eukaryota > Metazoa > Chordata > Mammalia > Chiroptera > Hipposideridae > Hipposideros > Hipposideros armiger. The sequence continues at coordinate 5,073,319 of NW_017731358.1, read as the reverse complement.
ACAAGAAGAAAATAAAAACCAGCCTCTGAGCAACCAAAAGAGATATCACAAAGATAAAGTTTTTATCTTTTCTCAGAAGCACTTTTCGATTCTCTCTAAAAACCATTTACCTCTTGGTTGGATTGTTTCAAAGCCCATAGCAATTTAGAAGGAGCAAATAAGAATCAAGAACAGTTTGAGACCAGCAGCATAAAGTAAAACCTGACAGGGAAGCAGACAAACTGCAATAAAAATAGGCAAAAGAACCAAAAAAAACAAACATAGCGGTCAAAGGCTACTCAGTATTGGAATGAAGGATCCTGTATTCCGATATAGAGCCTAGCACAGCCACTGTCTTAAAGGATAGCACAATAATCAATGTTAGTAATAACCCTGAATCATTTATATATGCTGCATTAAAAAGCAAGAGACCCTGTAATGCATTTGGAAAGCTATCCACCAAAAAAAAAAAATTTGATATTTTAAATTACAATTTCAGGGAACATCCAAGAAAATCAAGCTGTATATTAATTCCCTACAGGACCTTGAGGGCTAAGGCTTTACTCATAATGTATGCTTTCTGCTTATGCCATACAACTTTTTATTAATGGAGAAAGCATAACACCTCTACAACCTCTAATCAATAAGAGATAAAATGGCAATTAAGGCAATGTTGAAAATGTAGGACCTGTGAACTCCATAAGAGACCCTGTCTTTCACTGCATAACCCCAGTGCCTGGCACACAAGAAACTTTAAGTAAATATTTGTTGGATGGATGGATGGATGGATGGATAGATTAAAAATAGAATTACTGTTTGCAGACTTATGGCTAATGTCTCAAGTCATAATTCAGTCTTTTGTGAAAGTCTCAAGACAAAGGAAACCATTAGGTATGATTTTTTCACCCCCCATCACTACCAGAAGCTTCTAGACCAGCAAAATAATTGACTATCAGAATGAAAGAGTTTCCTGGGAGCTTCTTAATGGAAGGACCATACAATGATCCAAACACCTGTTTGCTCCTCAGGGCTCTTTTTCTGAACTCATCATTTTTTAACCTGAAAATTTCCGAGGATTCTTTTTAATCACCATTGTTTGCATCTTTCCCAAGTTACAATTAAGTGCTATCTAACAGAGAAACATACTCCTCTCATTTCTAGTGCATAACTCAGATTACCTGCCTCTACTCCAGAGATGGAGGGAGGGAGGGAAGCAGAGAGGGGCACCGAGGTTGACTGAGAGGCAGGGGGTTGAGACTGACACTGCCTTGATAACCCAATCAGCGGAGTCATTAGGAAATTAGTACCTAGACCAAGGGTGATATGGTATCGATCCTTTTAAATGCTGTCATTTTGAAAAATGACAACCAAGATTAATTTGTGTGTGTGTGTGTGTGTGTTTCAGAAATTCCCAAGCACCAAAATTTCTATAAAGAAGAACAATTCGCTATGTAGAATTGAATACCTACAAGTAGCAGTTTTAACCCAAATTGGAGGTTCAAATGCAATGCTACTTCATTTTAACCCTCCATTTTCCACATTTTTGTATTACATCTCTTCAACAGAACTAAATATAAAGATCATGAAACTTACCTGTACAAGAACTAGATCTACTTTTGTTGCATTTTGCTAAGCACTCCAGGAGCACTCAGATGAGATAGTCTATTCCATAAATAGATCCCCCACACACTCATGCTTCTGTTAACACAGTCTCCTCACTTTGGCTAACCCAGGGGTTGGCAAACTGCGGCTCGCGAGCCACATGCGGCTCTTTGGGTACGTTCCGTCTCAAAGTTTGCTGACCCCTGAGCTAACCTACAACTGGTAATTCAGGAAAATCATTTCTTCTCAGTTTGCCTTGATTATTAAGAGTTTTCAGCTTTGGTGATGACAGCTGTTTGTTTAAAATACTCATCACCTTCAGTTAAATCCGAACTTTTTCCATTTCAGTCATTTGAAGAGGTGGTCATATTGAGTCTGAGCAATCACATTTTTATGAGGTCTCTGCTGTCAGGGCTCGAAGGGTCTTCTACACCATCAAGTACAACCATGTCCGTTTACAGATAAGGACACTGAGACCCAGAGAGGACTTGCCTAATGTCCCCCCCGCCCCCCACCTCACCACCCCCAGCTTTAAAGATTCCCAGGATTTGGTCTCCCAAATCAGTGCTGTCTCCCCTCCCCCCACTCCATAGACCACAGTGGGGACCGCCAGGTGTGGTTGGTTTGATTCATACCTAACCAGCTTTCTTTGGATCCCCAAATTTGAGGACCACTTCAATCTATTTCTTCCACACTTATGTCATTCAGGTCCTATACCATTATATTAATTACCTGAAATGAATCAGTTTCCATACACACACACACACACACACACACACACACACACACACACACACACCCCTTGCTTAAAACAGGCACATTCCCTGTTTTCTATGCTTTTCCTCCCCGGCCCCACCCTCCACCTTCCAAATGCCTTTGGTATTAGTTTTATCCCATTTACAGAAAACCATAGAACAACAAAATATAAAAGCCTAGAAAACCTTTAAAGATAATCTATTCTACTTCCTTGTTTTATAAATGTTTGTGACCTGCCCAAACCAATTAGTAGCTCAGCCAAAGAATCCAGCTCTTCCTGACTCCCTGTTACCTCACATGGTCATTTTCTTAAATATTAACTATCAGCGAAAGAGGAAAAAGAAGGCCTGTCATGACTTTTCTTGGGCCCTAAACCCACACGTGAAGGGATAACTGCAGGCTCTATAGAACCCATCAGAAAGGCTGTGTGAAAACTCAGCTGTGCTTTTGTTGTTTTTTTCAGCGAGCTGGTTATAGATACTGGGGAACACCCGAGGCAAGACCAAGCCTAAACATGTATTGTGTCAAAGTAATGTTAGTTTTAGTTGTACACACTAACTGCTTAGCACCCATGCCTAGTTGCTAAACAGCACATTCATGGATATGTATACCATTAAATGTGAGGTTAATTTTTGTACTTTATGTTAACATTAAACCTGTTATATATCTATGCAGATACATTTTGGTTCATCTGATCACACAAGGTAAACAAAATCAGAAAATATTAGCAAAACCTATTCAACAGGTAGCAGTGCAGCCAGGTAAATTGCTGCTTGAGGTTGGAGGCAGGGGATATGGTGACTAGGAGTCCAGCCATGCACACCTGTCCCGTTCGTCTCTAATGCAGGCTGAGGTTGTGGGTGTCGATGAAGGGACAGAGCCAGGTGGTGGTTCTCATGGCTCAGCCTGCGGGATCACACTGTGCTGAAGCTCTTCCATGAATAATCCCTTACCTTCCCTGGAGCACATGTGACACTCCATTCATTTAGTAACTTCTCCCATATCAACCAGCTGTCTTTACACCTGCAGTCTAGAGCCTCTTAGAGGGTGGGCTGTGATTCCGCCTAGGCACTACCGGGTTCTTTAGACATGAGCTCTAGATCCACTTGTTTGGAAGCAGTACCCCGGCCCTGCTTTGATAAGAAGGCGATGTCCTGGCTTCCTGCAAATAAGTGAGCCTGATGCCTTTCTCCCCACCCTACCTCCAACTTGATGCAGCTTTCTTATTGTTCTTCTCTTCCCCCTTGCCACAACCCCCACTTTCATTCCCCTCTCACCACCTCTGGCATTCCAACAAGTGCACATGCATGAGAGAGTGCACACACGTGCATCCTCACCCACACACACACACACACGTGTACATACAACGTCATCCAATATTCCCCTATAAATGCAGGCTGCACCCTGATGTAAAGGTCTGTCTGCAGGACCACCTTGTGAGCCCCTCAGTGAAGGATGCACTTCTCCGGAAGCATTGAGACTATAGACTGAATTTATCTGTGGAGAGAATAACAAAATCAAAATGACTCAGGGTACCATTGGAATGGTGCTGTTTCCATAGCACTTAATGACAAACCTCAGAAAGCTTTTCTATCAATAAGTGCTGGAGGTTTCATTTCCGGGGATTCTGTACAAAACCAGAGGGAAGCATTTTCCTCGCAAAGAGACTGCATAGTATATTGCATTGTAATAATTTAAAAGAGGAATGACATTGCTTAGATCTAGACATTTCTTTAAAAGTTTTATTCCTTTCTGAAAGAATGGTAGACATTTACACCAACACTTAAACTACTTGCTTTGCTCATTCTCCTGTGATTTATTACATACACGTGTAATTATTGAAATGGTGAGTACTAAGGTGTTGCTATAGACCAGCTGAGGTAGAATATGCCATCATTTGTGAAGAGAGTTGTGACCCCTTGTGCTTTCATTTAAATTCATCGTGTCTGTTTGAAGTAGGTGGAATGATATGAATCAGACTTACATCATCTGTCATCTTCATAAGCTTCAAATTAAAAAGCAAAATGGAGTTTACTGTTGCCACTTGCCTTCGGCAGTTATTGGGTTGTCGGAAAAGTCATGACGTATTTTTTTTAATTTTTTGTTGCAAAAATGCATCATGACTTTTCCGACAACCCAATACATTGAGATGGTAGTAAATATCTTACTCCAAGTTATGAATTCATATACCCAGCACAAGATAGTTTTTTTTTTAATTTTTATCTTTTTTATTTAAAACTTCAATCATAAGCAGTCAGTGCAGAATCTGCCACCTGAAAGCACTCTGGACTTTGGGGCAGTTGCCTTCAAATGCTGGGCTGAGGATTGGATGCATTAGGGTTACCCAGGGAGCTTTTCTAACCAATGCACGTACTCAGACCCTGTCCCCAGGGGGCAGTGCACAGCCAGGCGTGGGGACCACCAACTAGGGTTTTTCAACTGTGCTCCTTGAGACAAAGCCTGATACTCCCACCAAAAGTGTTCCATTTGCAAAGAAGGTGGGAAGCACTACACACAATATCACTTCAGAGATTTATAATGCACCTCATCATATTATAGGATTTTGGAAGTCCTGCAGTAAAGAAACCAGCTTACCCCCAGCATTTCCCAAACTTAAATGGTATGTGACCTTGGAATCTAATGTTTGCATTGAAACCCAGTCAAGATTTTCGCAGGATATGGTTTCGGGGAAGGTAATCTGCTACAGATTTTTTAGCAGAGGCTTGGTGGGGAGAGCTCCCTCAATATAAGTCTCTTGGAGTGAAGAAGAGTGTGAGATATACTATGTGTTTATCAAAGAGAGCATGAGTTTGTTAAGATTGGAAAGCACCCATCTTGAAGAACGAATGTTTGTTTAACGCCTACTACATGCCAGGTACCGGGTTGGGTTCTTTAACTATGGGGATTTATTAAATCCTCACAACAACCCCACAACATTGTTATTTAAAGGTGAGAAAACTGAGGCTTTGGAAGACACGCCCCCTGGTGGGAGGAAAGGAAAGACGTGGATCAGCGGAAGGGTGGGCTAGTGGCGGCTGCTGTTAGAACTTCCCTTTTCCAGACAAGCAGTAATTGTAGGCGTAATAGTCTATGCAGTTACTTCATTTTATAGTGCTTTCATTTCTTGAGGATTTTCAAACTGAGTATCCTCTCATAGGCTTTTCATAGCTATCACAAAAAAGTCAGGGTCCTATTTAAATGACCAGGCTCTTAAATAAAGTTGCTGGCCCTGTCTTCAGTGTCTCGATGAATGATCAGTTCTGTGGGTATAATTACCACTGTTTGCCAAAAATTATTCTGAAGTGAGCAGGCTTGAGTCATAAGTCAAGGAAAGAGGAAAAGTCTCCCTGAGTCATCATGGGTATCCTTGCAACTCCTAAAACAAAAATATAATTTTCTTTCCGGCTTGGAATGCCATGATGCAGACTGTTTTACTATTGATTGATCACCCTTAAAAAAGAAGGGCCTATGTACCATGGAAGTCAGAATTTAGGGGGCCAGAGTAAGATCCTGAGAGTGGGGAAGTGGAGGTTTCCTGAAAGCTGAGAGCACTTATCCTGGTGCCCACGGCCCCCAGATTCTCCCCTTTTTCCTTTTTCTCTTTTCTTCAAAGTTCTTTCTTCCTACTAGGTTCTCCTTTCTCTATTCTGTCGTAGAATAGCTCATCAGATTCTCTTCCCCCCACTTGCCAAGCCATTCCAGTCCCCATTTCCAGGCTCTGTTCAGTCCACTATGGCTCAGAACTGGATTTCCACTCATTGTCACTGAGATTTATACTGAAGGCTGATATGAGAACCTCTCAACGCCTTCTAAACAAGCTACTTGTGAAGATGTTGTATTGGGTTGTTGAAAAAGTCATGACGGGGCCGGCCAAGTGGTGCGTTGACTAAGAGCTGGCTTGGGAGGCCAGAGGGCCCCGGTTCGGATCCCACATATGAGGGCCAGTGACACTGCCCTCCACAGCTAAGATGCTGAACAACAGCTCAACTTGGAGCTGGGCTCCCGTGAGTCGTGGGCGACGGCATAGGCTGCAGCCACTGCTGCAGTTGGTTGTCATGGGCTACCGTGTGTAGCCAGCAGCCAGCGTTAGTGGCCAGCAGCCACCATGAGCAGCTGTTCAGAAGCCGGCGACTGATCTGCCTCGCCCGGGAAGAGCGCAATGATGGTGCCAACTTGGGCCAGTGAAGCAACGTCCTTCACAACTAGACTGAAGAACAAAAGGACAGTAACTTTTCTGTTCCCCTTCCCCCAATTCCCCAGCGCTGTTTCCACCCCCCAATTCCCCAATTAAAAAAAAAGAAAAGAAAAAGTCGTGACGCATTTTTGCAACAAAAAACAGAAAAAATATGTCATGACTTTTCCGACAACCCAATACATTATATTATTTAGGGTTTCTCGTGGAAAAGAGACACATAGTAAAAGTCTTTTAAAATTCACTTCCAGAAATAAAAATATAGGTTAAAAATAGATTAATATTATATTAATATATTAATATGTTATGGAAATTTTGCAGAATTCACATATTAATAATCCAGTAATGAGCCAGATTGCTTCTCTTTGCAAAGGATATTTCCTTTTTGGCCTTGAAAAAGGTTTAATCCTCAATTATAGCATTATATAATATTTTTTCCTATTTCTGTTTTAGAAGTTATGCTAAATATATGTGTGTCGCCTGCAATTCTTCTAAAAGTAGTAGATGTGATATTTTATTGATTTTGAGTGCTTCATATGTGCATTTCAGAAGCTCAAATTGCATTTTAATTACTCCTGCTCTGTGATTCTGATCAAGATACTCTAAAATTCACATGTAAGGGGAAAGATGCTATCATCAAATGGGTACTGCTGGGAGTCTGCAAAATTTTTAAGTGACTTTTTCTTATGATTAAAGTCACACTCATTTAGTGTAGGAAATTTCTAAGTACAGATATATACACACACGTATATATGTATGTATGTATATATACATATGTATATATGTTATCTATGATCCCACCTATCATTATTAGCATTTTGACCTTCCAAATATGACTTGCCAAATATTTTTAATTGTACATATATATTTTTTAAACCAAAAACATCTTTCTATGTCATTGAAGGAAGAATACAATAATACACACATAGAACCCATAACCAATTGTAATGATAAGATACTGCTGGGATACATTTATACAATGAAGTATTACTCTGCCATAAAAAAAAAGAATGAAATCTTACCATTTGCAACAACATGGATGGACCTAGAGGATATTATGCTAGTGAAATGAGTCAGAAAAAGACAAATACCATATGATATCGCTTATATGACAAATAAAAATAATAGAATAAACAAACAAAACAGAAATAGCCTCATAGATACAGAGAACAAACTGATGGTTGCCAGATGGGAGGGGAGTTGGGGGGGATGGTTGAGAAAGGTGAAAGGATTAAGAAGTACAAATTGGTAGTCACAAAATCGTCATGGCGGTGTGCAATACAGTATGGGAAATATACTCAATAATGTTATAAAAACTATGTATGGTGTCAGATGGGTACTAGACTTATCCGGGGGATAACTTCTTAAATTGTATAAATGCCTAAACACTGCGATATACACCTGAAACTAATATAAAATAATATTGAATGTCAACTGTAATCAAAATAGATATATAATTACATATATAATATATATACACACACACATACACAGAGGGTGGCAAAAAAATGTATACGCATTTTAAGAAAGGAAAGAACTATTAACATGGTAATAATATATACCAATAACAAAAGATGAATACAAGTCATGTTTGACTTCTGCAATTACAAGAGGTGCTCCAAGTGGTTACCATCAGTGTCCAGACACTTCTGATTAAGGCTAACTACTGCTTGAGCAACAGTGACCAAACTGTCCACTTGTATACTTTTTTTTGGTACCTTCTGTATATTTATATGATGTAAAGTACAGTGTAGGGAATATAGTTAATGGTATTGTAACAGTTCTGTACCATGTCAGATGGGTAGTAGACTAGGTGGGTTTATCACTTTGTGAGGGGTGTAAATGTCTAATCATTATGTTGTTTTGTACACCTGAAACTAATAATTTAAAAAAAAAGATACTGCTGGAATGCTTGGACAATAGAGCCAGATAGAATAAGTCAGAGCAATAAAATTTAGTTTTTCCAATGGTAGCGGTAAGTAGTACAATAATTCAGAACTGCTTTATATCTTATTTAATTTTTTTTATTTAATTTTTTAATTAATTTTTAAATTCAAATATAAAAGTATAGATTGAGAAGTCCCACCTACTACTATCTTCATCCACCCTGTTCCTTCACCTGGTTTCCTATGGTAATAAATTTTTTTAAAAACCATTTTATTGTAGTATGATTGACATGTGAAAAATTGTACACATTTAATATATACAATTTGATGAGTTTGGTTATAAGTATACACCCATGAAGCCATCACCACCATCAAGGCAATAGGCATACCCATAACCTCTGAAAGTTTCCTATTATTGTTATTGTTATTAGACATTTAACATGAGATCTACCCTCTTAGCAAAATTTAAGTATACAATTCAATATTGTTAGCCATAGGTACTGTTCTATGTAGTGGATCTCCAGAACTTATCTTGCATCACTGAAATTGTACTTTGACTATTAATTTATATACTCTGACCTCAAATCCATTATTTAATACATTAATTTGAAGTCAGTATGATCAACTCTTTATTATTTATTAACACAAAGGAGCCATGGCACAGATATCCAGAATGGCAGATAATTCAGTAGTGATTCAACTTTAAAATGTATTGTAACTTTTTCCCTATTAAATTTTCTTTCCTAATGTTGTCTACATTAGGAAACATTAACTCATAGTTAGGAAACATTAAGTCATAGTTTTTAGCACAAACTGGCTACTGGTGAAAGAACTCATTGTAAGATTCAAAATTTTTCCACTTTATCTCTGGGATTGTAGATGATATTTATTTCGTTCTTTTTGATATCTATATCTATATATTTTTAAAATGTTACAATAGGCTCAGATTACTTGTATAAAAAATAGATTCATAGTTGCTATTAAAATGAAAGGCTCAACACAAGTATAATATTTCTATTTTCAGCCTGAGAAATATAAACCCCTAAGGGAAATTATTTTAAGTAGCACTATTATTAGTTAATATAAATTTTAATGAAATTAGTTCCAACATATTTTAAACTGCTCTTCACCACATTATCACTTAGTGGAGAAGCCATGTGTGAATAATGGAGGGTTGTATTAGCCTCAGCATAATTCTCTGTGCGGTGGAGGGCAGCAGTACACATATGTCTAATGCAGACTTTCTCTCCCTTCACAGCATCTTCCTTAAAGAGCTGGAAAAGTACGAGCAGCTACCTGAGGATGTGGGACACTGCTTTGTTACCTGGGTAACCGACCTGAATCCTTCCTCTCGCACTGTCCCATGCTTTCCAGAAGTACAGATGGTACCGGATGGCATCGTTATTCGGTGCCTGAGGATTGGTGTCACTGACATTCTATCATAGGACCAGGGACTGTAGAGAAGGGCCAAGAGCAGGTCTGAGAGAAGCAGCCCCTCCCTGAGGAGCAGAGCCCTCTCTGGGAAAAATCCTTAGACATTATGTCTGTTAAGTTTCCTAAGCACTTTCTAAAATTGATATATCAGGAGCTTGGAACAAGACCACCATCCTTGGTAGAGGAACTACTTGAGCTCCGTCCACTAATTTTTGTTTGGTTTGTTTTCGGTTTTGTTTTAAGCTGGATGAGGATTGGGGAATTCGAATTTTAGGAATCCATCAAAACACCAAACCATGGGTTACATTTTCTTCCTTAATAGAGAACCGACTCCTTGGGTGTCCACCCTAATTCTGACCTACAAGATGAATGTCTAGTCATTCCTTTTCTTGGAGCTATTGTCATGAGCCTCATCAATGGGCTGAATGCACCAGGTTCTGACTGTATAAATGGAAACAGCCTCCATTAGCATCTCCACGGCACGTGATTCTGAGGTCAGGTTCATGATATGAGTGCAGAGGTCTCCAGGGCATTTCACTTAGGACACTCAGTGCAACTAAACATGGAAACCCTTCCCCAGGGTCAGGAGTTCTACTACTTAGTAATTATCTAATTGTAACTTCCACTCAAAATGGGCTAATTACTTTTCAAAATGCCTTCTGGAATCAAGAGTTTATGCTCTCAACAGCCCTATGGAATAGGCACGGCTGTGGTTCTGTTTTATATTTTATAGATGGAAGCATGTCACATGAGCTAGGAGATTGACTAGTCCCCTGACAAGCAATAAATATCACAGTCAGTTCCACAATTCAAGCCCTGAGTTGCTTTCTTTTCATGAAACCTTCACATTTGCCTCCTGGCATTCTCTCATTTCTGAAGGACATTTCAGACTGCCATCTTATTTTGTGCTAATATATTTTCTACCTCTAAATACATGAGCCCATGCATATTTTACATTAATGATGATAAACACCATATGACCCCTTGCACAGCCAATGTAGAGAAAAAACAAGATTCACCATTAAATGAAGGGATGTTTTTGTATTAATATCTTATTTCATAAGGTTTGTGGATTTGCCTTACAATCAACCATAAATATGATTTATCATTATTTCTTAGGGAATGATGAATGCCTCCCAGGTAATATATAAACCCAAAATTGGTTTCGTAAAACCTTTGGTGATTGTATAAAATGTGCATATTTTGCCAAAAATTACCCCAAGGTTACTTTCTTAAGTCTCATAATCCTAACATATGGTATTTCAGGAGTAAAGGGTAGAAAGTTGTTTGTAATGTATGGTAACGATCAAGAAGCTTGATGTCAGTTTGCCTGGGCTCTACCGCTTTCTAACTATGGGAATTTCAAGTTACTTAACCAACCTGTGCTTCAGTATTCACATTTGTAAAATGGGGATGATTGTAATAGAACTAACCACATAGGGTTCTCATGAGGATCAAATGAGTGAGATGATAGATGGATAGATAGATAGATGGATAGATAGATAGATAGATAGATAGATAGATAGATAGATAGATAGATAGATAGATCATTTAGAAACCTGCTCTAATTAATGCATATCTAGGCTGTTTTTTCAGAAGAGGACATCCCAAATGTTCAGGAGACACGAAGAGAGGCAGCATTTCACACATGGGAAAAGTACTCGGTGGCCAAAATAAACACATCTTTCTCAGTGGAAAGGGTGTGTAACACTAACCCAGAGGGTCTGGAGAGAAATAACAAATGAGTTTTCACGAAGCCATAAGGTTCTTGACTTGAACAATCGGGTTAAGACTCGTTGTTCAGACCCTGCCCCAAAGGGTCACCCTGCTTTCCTTTCTCCCGAACATTGCTTTTGCGAAATTGGGGGTGACAGCATATAGTCCCTTGACACACCTTACAAACTACCCTCAATGGAGACATTTGGAGTACAAGCAGATCTATTTCTGAGATCATACTTCATTTTCATTCTTTGATTTTTTTTTTAGAGCAAATGCTGTCATTTTTAAGATGGGAAGGAAACACAATTATAGATAGTCCAAAAAAGCAGATAGATAATGTCTAAGTAAATTCCGTCCAACTTCAGAATATGTTATGATATGTGAATTGGTTTTTCTAATTCTTTCTAGCACAGACTAGTATTAAAATGAGCTCACTTTCAGTGAGGTTTCTCCTGCTGATAGGAGAAAAGCTACCCAAAGCTTGTTAGGGGAGCGTGGGCCATAAGAGCCCAGAATATTTGCTACAGATAATCCTGTGCAACACGGTATCTGAGGGTTTAACTGCACAGCCCTTGTTGGGCCCTGTAGGCATAGTCAACAGAAGGAAGCAGTTAATGGATGCTTAGCTGTTATTGTCTTTGTTCTTTTTAGGCGGACAAATTTCAGATGTATGTCACCTACTGTAAAAACAAGCCCGATTCCAACCAGCTGATCCTGGAGCACGCAGGCACCTTCTTTGATGTAAGCTGCCACTTTCCATTTTTGAGCCATTGTTGAACAAGAGGAAATGCTTCTCTACTTTGGGATAATGGTTTTTTAACTATCCTCTGTCTCTCACTTTTCTTTACTGGCCACTCTAAACTTCTATCTCATGGATAAAGCAACGGAGGGAAACAAAAGCCATGGTTGATTGGTTGGTTGGTGGTTTTGACCCCATCCCATCTCAAGTGCTGTGATTTTGGACAAGGCACACTTGCCCCCATGCCTGAACAGCAACCTGAGCTAGTCGTAAACCTCATAGGTAGAGGAAGCCCCCTATAATGCAGGTGTTAAGATGTTTCACCTCCACTTCATATATAGCTCCCTCAAACGTAGGGATTCTCAAAGTGTGGTCCCCAGACCAGCAACATCAGGATCACCCAAGAACTTGTTGCACATGCATATTTTGGACACCTCCCTCCAGATCTATTGAATCAGAATCTCCAGGGCTGGAGCCCGACAATCTGAGTTTTACAGACTTTCCAGTCAGCTTTCCAGTGACTCTGATGCCCACTGACGTTTGAGAATCACCACTCTAATGCAATTGTTTCAACCTTGGCTACACATTGGAATCACCTGGGGGCCTTTGAAAACGACTGATCTTGGGTCCCACCTCTGAGATTCTGATATGATTGGCCTGGGTTTGGGCTGGGCGGTGAGAGTTTTAGAAATTTCCAGGTGAACCTAATGTGCAGCCAGGGTTGAGCACTTGTGCCGCAGTGGAAACCAGGAGAAGAGTCGCGGTGGATGTAGCTCGTCACAGCCTTTGGTCCTGAATGAGGACACAGTCCTGTTGGTGAATGATGGGAAAGTCTGTGTAGTCCCCAAAGAGCGACCTAAAGTGAACAGAATCAAATGGGTCATTGCGGGATTCAAGGGAAGAACAAGAGGGAGAGAAGAAGTGAGGGGAAAAGGGGAGTTCAGTGAGAGATAGACTGTAGCAGTGGTGGCCATTCTGGTCGTCCTATCAGAAGTGACAAACGCTTGAAATCCAGAACTTTTTAACATCTACCTTTCTGTCTTTCTTCCTATCTGCTTTCATTCCTTCCATAGATATTTGAATGTCTACTGTATGCAAGATATTGTGCTATGCCCTGTGGGGAACATAGATATTCAAATACAGTTTCCATGCTCAAGTTTACAAAATAAACCTCTGAACATCTTCCTAGCCTGACGTTGCCATCACAGAAATGATTCTACAAAGATCTTACTGTTCTGTGAAAGAATGACACTGGAAGGGAGAAAGTCAGACGAGAAAAAACATACATGATTTTTTTAAGTGAAGCATTAATATGGGAATGGTCCTAAGAGTCCCAAACTGGAATTTCTGAGGTTAGATTTGATAAAACAGAAAACCCAAAGAAAGCACTTCTCTAACTTGGTATCAGAGTTTATTGGATATCATATTAGATACTCTATGCTGTTATCTTTGCTTAATCATGTATCCTAAAGGGTCTTTTTGAAGTTTTAAATGCACTGTGTCTGTCTTCCACCTGACATTTTTCTGAACGTATGTAGTACCCTGTGCTCCGAGCATGCCTTACTGTTGTTCTGCTTTCTATCTTTGCTCACACTACTCTCTCTGCTGAGAATGGATTATGACCTCTCTGTCCGTGCAGGTACATGTGCACACACACACGCACATGCAGAGTCACTCTTCAGAATTCTTTCTATGCTTTAAAAGTCAAGTGTTACCTCCTGCATGAATCCTTGCTTTATGCACGCATTATACTTTGCATCTCTCTTATAGCATTTGGCACATACCTCCCCACCGTGAGGTTGACTGATGGTTTGCCTGGCTCATTTTGTACACATCACAGGGTCTGACATGAAACTGTAGTTGCCCTTAGTCCTACATTCCTCATATTCCTGTTTCCAGCCAATTTTTTCGACTTTGATAAATCAGATCTACCCCCAATTTTGCACCCTATCCTCTATTTCCAACACAGTGCCTGATGAGCCCCTACCTTAGTTGGAAAGGCCAATGGAAGCCAGAAATCCAGTGCAGTAGGAGTTCCTGGTCCTGGAGGTGGGGAGGAAAAGCAGTAAACTCTCATATTGTTCCCACAGCTTTCCAGAAAGCATAGTCTTTGTAACTCTCTTCCATTACATCAGAAGGGGTTCCCTAAGTTCTACACTCAGAAACCATCCCCTAAAGTCTACACTTGAGGCCCCCATTCTGTAAAAGCAATAAACCCTTAATAAAGGCAGCCTATTCTTACCCATTATTGTAATGAGAACACAGAAAATTGAAGTCCTGGAAAGGCCCACACATTCACATTACCCAGAATTTTCCACTCCAGATATGAGAACTGAGGCTGTGATGTCTGATGGATTAATAAGCTTGGTTTGCTGACGTAGACCCTGGTGGCAGCCCCTTCCTCACTGCGTTACATGCAGCCTTTCCAGAGCTGGGAACCTCGTCAGAGAGGGAACACTGACCTGTTGCCTGTGCTGTCCTGCCAAACCCCCAGAGAAACTCAGAATGTTCACTTGCCCAAAGAGAGTGAAGCTGCCAGCTGTTTTGCCCATCACCCATGAACAAGTCCTCTAGGGAAAAGGGATAAGAGGGAGAAAATTGCTTCTTTCTGGGATAATTGAAAGGAAATGGAATTTTTTTTTTAAACCAACTCTGCTTTTATTTTATTTTATTTTTTTTACTTTTATTTTTTAAAGGTGTTATTGGGGAATTGGGGAAGGGGAACAGTGTCGGGGAATTGGGGAAGGGGAACAGCCAAGTTGTTGTCCTTCAGTCTTAGTTGTGGAGGGCTCAGCTAGCTCAGCTCCAAGTCCAGCCGCCATCCAGCCACCCGGTGGCAGCTTGCAGCTACTCAACTCAAGGTGCTGTGTTCAATCTTAGTTGTGGGTGGGCATAGCCCACCATCCCATGCGGGAGTCGAACCAGCAATCTTGTTGTTAGGAGCATGTGCTCTCACCAGCTGAGCCATCCTGCCACCTGATGGCAGCTCAGAGGCAGCTCAATTCGGGAGCAGCTCACTGGCCCTTGTGGGGATCGAACCGGTGACCCTGTTGCTCAGAGCTCGCACTCTTAACCAACTGAGCCACTTGGCCAGCCAAAGTTTTTTTTATCGCCCCCTCTTCTTCACCCTCCTCTATGGCAGCATAGCAAGTCCTATCTTGTCTAACTCTAAAATGTTTATTTTATTCCTTCCAATGCTTTGTTCTCACTAATCTTCACTTAGGGCAAGCCCCCATGTCACACACCTGGAGATATAAATATATAGAGTAATAGATTATGGTTTTAGTATATTCACAGACATGTGCAACCATCCCCACAGTCAATTTTAGAATATTTTCATCACCTCAAAAAGCAACCCTACCCCTTTAAGTATCACTCCCCAGCTTATCCTCCGGCCCTGCTCCCCCAGCCCTAAGCAACCATGATCTGTTTTCTATCTCGATAAATTTGTCTATTCTGGCCATTTCATAAAAATGGAATCATATAATGTGTGTTCTTTTGTGACTGACCTCTCTCACATGTTTTTAAGGTTTCATCCATGTGTAGCATGTCTCAGTACTTCGTTCCCTTTTTTGGCCAAATAGTATTCCATTGTATGGATAGGCCACGTTTTTTTTTCCCATTCATCAGTTGATGGACATTTGGGTTGTGTCCACCTTGTCGCTATTATTAATAATACTGCTGTAAACCTTGTGTAAAGTTTCTGTGTGAACAAATGTTTTCATTTCTCTTGGGTATGTACCTAAGGAGTGGAATTGCTGGACCATGGTAACTATGTTTAACACACTTGAGCTTTTATAGTAACATAACTGGCCTGTCTCTGTTTCCCAGCCTCCACCCCCTATGTTGCTATTGGGCTTATATTACTCTTTCTGAATCATGGCTTTCATCATGTTTTTCTTCCAGTAAGATGTTCCGTACTTTACCATTGAGAAGCTCACCATCAAACCCTATTTTTCAGTCTAGCTCAACCCCATCAATGACCTAAATAAATCTTGCTTATCTAACTGTATTTTTCACTGTTTTTAGATTCTAGAGGTATATCCTCTGCACCGTTCAGGCATGGTCCTTGTTACCATCTAAATACACAATGATTCTTTCCTGTGTACTTTGTTTTCTATGTTTTCCCTTTATAGAGTATCATTCCTCCACTTTCCACTTCACCACCCCTACCTATTCTCTAAGCCCCAGATGAAGGCTTTGTCTCTATAAGACCACCGATGACCACTCCTGGACCCAGTGTCTCCTCTCTAGCCTCGCTGGCTGTGACCAATAAGAATACTTTCTGTTGTCCTTTTTCGCTCTCTATTTTATGTGTGTGTGTATTCTCAGCTACCTAAAATATGAGGTTCTTGAGGGAAGGGAATAAAGTGTACCCTTCTCTAACCTCCATAAACGCCTCAGTCTTGGGAGTAGAAGATAGAGAGTGGACTGCAATGAGAGACCACAAGGACAACCAGCACTGGAGGCCATGGTCTTATCCTGGACGTGAATGATGGGTAGTGTCAATGAAAATGGATGGGAAAGACGTGTCTGTCCTTGTTGTCAGGGAAAACAACTGAAAATGACTCCATGGTTTCCAACTCAGCAGACCTGAAGACTAGGGAGGTACCGTTGATCACAATGAAAATGTTAGAAGGAAAAAGTGGTGATTCTAAGTTGGGATGTGTTGAATTTGAAGAGAAGAGGGATGGGAAAAGAGAGCTATCTTTGTGCGGTTGTAAGAAGATGACTGACTGTGAGCAAGCAGATAAAGACTCGAGAGTCATCGGAATAGAAATCAAAGCCTCGCTCTCTGCCTTTATTCTCGCCTTCCCTTTAATCCCCCTTTCATTTCCTCCCTTCTGGGTTTAATTCCTTTCGCTTCTACTTCACCTCTCCTTTACCCTTCTGTCTGTTATTTACCTCACCGCTTTCTTTTTCTACTTTTGTCTTTCTCCATTTCTTCTTAGTTCCGTTCCGTTCACAGATCTGCTTCCTTTCCCCAAAGCTCCTCCCCTTTCACCGTCTCTCCTTTTTTTTCTATTTATATATGCATCTTGGCCTTTCTAGTGTCTCTTTCTACTCCCCTTTCCCCATCAAAGAACAGTTTCTCATAATTGTCTACTCTTGTTTCTTTTCTCCTCTCTTCTTACCCTGCCTGCCTCTTCCCATAACACACACATACCCATGCCCCTCCATGTCTAACGGTGCCTGTTTTCATCCCTGTAGGAAATACAGCAGCGGCATGGTCTGGCCAACTCCATCTCTTCCTACCTAATTAAGCCTGTCCAGAGAATCACCAAGTACCAGCTGCTCCTGAAGGTACCTCCCCTCTCCCCGTGTCACCCCCAACTGCTGCCCCAGCCCGGGGAGTCCCAGCTTTGCCTAAAGATGGGAAAACCTCCTCCTGAAGACCTTCCCTCTACCTAGAGCAAACCTTCAGAGGTGAACCCACACTGGCATTGCCTGCTGCAGACTGCATGTCCTATTGCATGAAATTCCAGATGCTTCGTCGCTGGGGGAAAGAGGAGAAATGGAAGCAGGAACAGGCTGTGACTATTTTCACACCCACTCACCACTGCACAGCTTTTAGGGATTGGCTGGTACTCAGAGCCTCTCCCATCCTTCTCTCCTGGGGTCGATTCCTCCCGGTGGCCCCTGCTTCTGTTAAGGTCAGGGGTCAAGGTCTTGGGGCAGTGCCAGTCTGCATGAGCAGTGCCCAGGGCAACATCTACCATTGTATTCATCTCTGTGTTTGTCAAGATTATGAGGTTTTTGAGAGAAAACAGTTGAGGATCGCGTATTAAAACACAGCATCGTCCTTGTCTCTGTAGCATCATGAGTTCTGGGTTCTTCTGGAGCCAACTTGGAGATTTAGATTTTCTCCAAAACCTTTTCAAGTCAAATAATGAAATTATGTAAAATGCTAAGTAATTTGGGCAGATGGTTTTCAGAGAAGGATACAGTAACAGTCTGAAAAATAAGACATTTGCCCACAGAAACCCTGGGAAATTGCTATTATTAGGCAGTTGCATAGCCTCTGTCTATGTTACTTCGCAAGGGGTAAGAAGGGAGTTTTCCCTAAGTTTGAATATTTTGCTAGTTGCTCCTTATATGCAAATGGTTGTGATAGGCATGTTAAATAAAGTAGTATAGTTCCAGAGAAAGATCTGATGACATTCAGCCCGTGTACAGAGATGCTTGCAGAATCTCACATATTCTAGCTTCACTAAGCCTGAAAAACTAGTCTCGTTTCAAATCTAGGTTTGTAGTCATGTCAGAGTGTGCCCACTGGTCTGGTCCATGGGGCCTCGCAGCTTAGTGCTTGTGATGAACAGGGTGGGGACAGCAGCGAACCTGTGCCCTGGACCTTTCATTAGGCCTCTGAGTCAGGGTAGGCCCATGCACCATCCTTTCCCTTCAGCCTCCTTGTTCAAACCTCCCTCCTGCCTCCAAGAAGAGACTATGGGCTCCTGCTCCCAGGTGCTCACGTCATCCATCCCTACAGAAACGACTTAGAGAATTCCAGTGCAGTGTCCTGCCTTTGGCCTTGACTGAGGAGGAGTGGGAGAAATAATGTGCAGGATGTTGCGGCAGTTTTGGGAGAACTGTTTTTGAAGATGCCACCCTGTTTGTGTTTTGAAGTTTCTTATGTAAAGAGCCCCAATTCTCGTAAGATCTCAGAGTAGGGCATGGGGGTGGGGGACTCTCTTCTTAAAAACTGGTGTGCGTTCTACCTTTGATCTCAAGAGCTTCTGATCCTTCTTTGCCTTTGACTATCAGATAGTTAGCACTGAGTTCTGTGGTTACTTGTAGTCCTTTCTCCTTAGTCCAGATTTCTGTGTGTAATTATACTCTCCTTCCCTATCTCATGTAATGCTTGCCGCTTCTAAATGATTTTTCTTATGCCAGAAGATTTTTTAATTTTAGTTTTATGTTTGTTTGTTTGTTTTCAGTTTACGTATCCTTAAACACTTTTTGGGAATTGGTGCAGTTGTGAATTAAAAAAACACACAAAACAAACCTCACCAATCCATACTGCCGGTGTCTTAAATCAATTAACATATAGTTCTAAGAGAAATCTAGCTTTCCCCCTCTCCCTTTTAATCCCATAAAGCTGAGGTTGCTAGGGTTGATGTTGTGACAGGAGCAAGGGAGGGAAGTGGAGAATAGATAGGCTGTCCTGTGGTTTGCTTTGGGCAGATGAAGCGGTAGGCTCTGGGGCTTCATTTTGTCTTGAATGTTTTCGGAAGAGATGACCATGCAGGTAACCGAGAGGGGTAAAAATAAAGTAGGGGGAATTTGATTGTGGAGCAGTCGTGGAGTTACTGGAAAAGAGACTTAAGATAATTTTGGCCTTATTTATTTATTTATTTATTTATTTATTTATTTATTTTTAAAGTTTTTATTGGGGAATTGGGGGAGGGGAACAGCACTGGGGAATTGAGGGAAGGGGAACAGACAAGTTGCTGTCCTTTTGTCCTTCAGTCTAGTTGTGGAGGACGTTGCTTCACTGGTCCAAGTTGGTGCCATCATTGTGCTCTTCCCGGGTGAGGCAGATCGGTCGCCGGCCTCTGGACGGCCGCTCACGGTGGCTCTTGGCAGCTCACACTGGCTGCCAGCTGCTCACGCTGGCTGCCAGCCACACACGGTAGCTTATGCAGCCCACTGTAGCAGGGGCTGCAGCCTACGCTGTCACCGGCGACTCACAGCAGCCCAGCTCCAGGTGGAGCTGTTGTTCAGCATCTTAGCTGTAGAGGGCAGTGTCACTGGCCCTCATGTGGGATCCGAACCAGGGCCCTGCTGCTCAGAGCTGGCGTCCCAAGCCAGCTCTTAACCAACATGCCACTCGGCCGGCCCTTGCCTCTTTTAAATGTGCTGGTAGCAGAGTGTCTGCTGAGTAAAAGAAATAGTTTGCTGAGCTTTTGCTATAAATAAATAATATGGGATTTATTTTCTCATTAAAGTCAGTTTTATTCCAAATAAACTGATATTTAATTATCAATATCCTCTGGGGTTCCTCAATTTAGGTGTCACATGAAAGAAAAAAACTACATATCAGTTAGAGTGTTCAATAGTCTTCATGTAAATCTGCTATAGCTGTCCGTTTGGGGTGTAAGTTAAATGTTCAGCCTTCTCTTTACCATAAACTGTAGCAGGATCTAAGAAGGACTTATTGGCTTTTCTGGTTGATTAGTGGACTTGCCGAATCACCTCAGGGGTTAAACTAATTGGTGTTTTCTGTTGTAAACTAAAGCATATTTCTTATTCCTCTCTTATGTTTCTGCTTAGAAGTTCCTTCGATGATGTATGAAAACAAGGTTGGGAGGGTTAAAGTTAGGAAAGGAGTGGGAAGAATCAGAGAACGTTGGGTAGCAGAAGTGAATACAACTTTCTGAACCATGACGCCATTATACTGATTGGTACCAAGGACAGAACTGAGAGCTGATCACTTCTACCTTCCAGGCAGGTGCTCTGGACATATCTTCTCTTCTATGGACACCCAAATCTCCCTTCTTCATATGGAATGTATCCAAGATAACACAAAGGATTGGATTTTCATATCAGATGCTCACTAATCATATATCTTACCAAGTGTAAAGCTTTACTAATTTGGTTACATACTACATAATGATATTTTGGTCAATGATGGACCACATATAGGATGATGATGCTCCCATAAGATTAAAATGGACTGAAAAATTCCTATCACCTAGTGACGGTGTAGCCATTGTAATAACATAGCATAATGCATTACTCATGTTGTGGTGATGCTGGTGTAAACAAACCTGCATTTCCAGTCATATGAAAATATAGCACAGGGCCGATTGAGTGGCGCGTTGGTTAAGAGCTGGCTTGGGATGCCAGAGGGCCCCAGTTTGGATCCCACATATGAGGGCCAGTGACACTGCCCTGTACAGCTAAGATGCTGAACAACAGCTCAACCTGGAGCTGGGCTGCCATGAATCACTGGTGACAGCGTAGGCTGCAGCCCCTGCTGCAGTGGGTTGCTATGGGCTACTGTTTGTAGCCAGCAGCCAGCGTTAGCGGCCAGCAGCCAGCGTTAGCAGCCAGCAGCTGCCGTGAGCAGCCGTCCAGAAGCCGGCGACTGATCTGCCTCGCCCAGGAAGAGCGCAATGATGGTGCCAACTTGGGCCAGTGAAGCGACGTCCTCCACAACTAGACTGAAGAACAAAAGGACAGCAACTTGTCTGTTCTCCTTCCCCCAATTCCCCAGCACTGTTCCCATCCCCCAATTCCCCAATAAAAATCTTAAAAAAAAAATATATATATATAGCACATACAGTTATGTACAGTACATAATGCTTGATAATGATAATAAATGACTATGTTACTGGCTTATATACCAGGGGTGCCAAAAAATATATATACACGACTTGTATTCATTTTTTGTTATCGGTGTATATTGAGTATTACAATTTTAATACAGTTTTTTCCTTTCTTAAAAAATTTATACATTTTTTGGCATCCTCTGTATTTACTATACTATAGTTTTTATCATTATTTTAGAGCGTACACTTTCTACTTATAAAAAAAAAGTTTGTTCTAAGACAGTATACCATGTTACACTGGCCGCAGCCTAATGCATCTTGTGTTCACCCGTCTCTTGATTACATCATTTTCTCTTGAGCTTAATTTAACCTCGTGTTCTTTTGTACAGTGACATGCTGTACAGGTCTACAGCCTAGGATCAGTAGGCTATACCATATAACCTAGGCTATGCCGTCTAAGTTTGTGTAGTGCAGTCTAATGTTCACATGATAAAATCACCTAACGATGCATTTTTCTCAGAACAAATCCCCATCATTAAACAGCCCATGACTATCATTTCAAGGATACAAATAATCTCAAGGCAGAGGTAAAACAGAAGGAAGTCTAGAACTTCCAACACCTACAAGTCCTTTCTTACAGCCTCAGGATGTGCTATGGCTCAGATTAATATACAAGGTTTTTACATGATGCATGTTGCATCATATCACTTACCCCAAAGAGAGCCATTTTGGTCATGAAATGTACTCACTTTTTACTTAAATAGCTGCAGAGCTTATGTGATATTTTCCAGGGAGCCATGCACCTAAAGCCATAGATTCCAGGTTTGTTTACCATAAGAAGTCCTAGATAGACAGGCCAGATATATCCTACTAAAAGCATTCCATAGATATGGACTCAATTAGCATGTTTACTAGTTTGATCTGGTCAACTTCTTTCTTTCCTGGAAGTACATTCCTACCCATTCCCTGCCTTCCCCCCTTCCCAGACGCCCCTAAGGAGAGAGTACAGATTGCAGACCTGTTGCTTAATGATTTCCTTCCCAGTGTTAAAATGAGCAAGATACAGTAACTCTGATAAGAAAAATGGAAGCTAGCATTTTTCTGGTTTGGGTCAAATCATCCCATATGATCTTTTTGATTCCTAAAATAGTTGGAAATTATCTTTTCTCCATCAACCAGATACTGTATAACTTTTATGGAGATGGTAATGACGTAGTCTCCAATGAGGAAGTAAAAGAGAGGGCATGGTCCAGGAAGTCTGGTGGAGGACATGGGGGAGACAGGGTTGGCATGGTGGTTGGAGTACTGGACTAGGATTCAAGAGACCTGGATTCAAGCCCCTGCGTGGCCTCCAGAGAATTCTGTAACCTGGGGAAAATCTCTGTCCCTCTTAATCACAGTTTCCTCATCCAGCAATGAAAGGAATAGTCGAAAATCCCATCTGTTGGCCCCAGGTTAGGAACTCCTAATCCATATGATGTAAAAATATTTTATATTAATAACTCTGAAATGCTACAAACCTACAATGTCTGTAACCCCAGATTGCCCCCAGTATGGTGAAAGTCAGCATTCCAGTAATAGAGGTGTGTGAATCCAAGTGGTGCTAACAATAGGCGTGCAGTGATGTATGAGTGCTGTGCATTCTTTTCACACCCCTACCTTCTCTTCATGATTCCACAGTATTGCACCTCTATTCGTGTGCTTTGCCAGGGGTATTCTCTTCTCCAGGAGGGCAGTCGAGTGACAGTGCATGCCCTAGTTGCTGACTTATGATGTCTGCCCTTTGGAAATGGGGTTGCATTGAATTAGTTTGGATTAGATTGATCTGAGAAAGCTCAGTTGGGAAAAAAAATTGTAGTTGAATTTTTTGGAGATAACCCCCCATCCCACCTGACTTTTCTAATACATTAAAGGGAATCATTATAGAGAATGAAGCTGATGTATAACTGCCTTGATGGGTTAGGTGGTAAGAGGGTGGGAAAGCTGGGGGAAATGGTTCTAATTGTGTCCGGACTTTTTCCTAGGAACTTTTAACTTGCTGTGAAGAAGGAAAAGGGGAACTCAAGGATGGCCTGGAGGTGATGCTCAGTGTCCCAAAGAAAGCCAATGATGCCATGCATGTCAGCATGCTGGAAGGTAGCTGTCCTCACAACCTCCCTGGGGGAGCATCCACCTTTCTTAAGAACAGAGAGCTTGCATGGTGGGAAGGAAGTGGCATGAAATCAGGGAAGGGGCATGGCCAGAAGAGAGGAGAAATGGCCAGTTGTTAATAGGTACTCAAGAGGTGTGAGAGGAACTTCCCAGGGGTCAGCTCAGCTAACTCCCACCTCCACATAGGACCAGGCCGATGGACAACGTGCTGCCTGTAAGGCAGTCTAGGATGGACCGTCATCCTTCCTATAAATGTGCTAGAACCCTCACCCACAGCAGTCCTGTTAGTCTGCATAGCATTTGCACCGCCTTTGTCACCAGAATAAGTAGAAATCTTGCACGTGTGCATGCGCGCACACATCATCTTCAGCCTTATGCCATTCTTTTTTTAATTGTATTAGGATATACATGACATAAAGTTTATCATTATAACCATTTTTAAGTGTACAATTCAGTGGCATTAAGTACATTCACACTGGTGTGCAACCACCTTTATTTCATTCCTAGAAGGTGAGAAAAGTCAAGCCAGGTAAACCTGATAGGACTTCACCAAAGTGCATTCATCCTGCTGTAACCATGTTCTTGGGCCTGGAAACCTAGTAGAGTGAGACCCCAATAAAGTGCTCTTAATACCGAAGAACAGATGGATAGAGCAGCCATATTGGGATGGAAGTTATTAGATGAGTCGACTCATCCCAGCCTGGGCTGGCAAACAGGTGTCAAGGGAGATAAGTATACGCTGTTGGGAATATGTAAACCTAAGGGCTGTTTTTTCTCTTGTGGGCTATTTCTCCCCCATCACCTCCCCTCCCCATCCTCACCTCCATCTAAAAAAACTTGGTCTGGTCTCAATACTTCCTGGGCCACCCTTAGCGAGGAAGCCCCAATTCTACGTGCAAAGGAGTCCTGGTTACCTTTTCAGACTGAGCACTAACCATCTGAGCATATTTCTGTTGTCACAATTTATCCACCCCTTCCTTTTCTGTTTGCACCTGACCCCCACCCCTGGGTGTACCCTTCTCCTCTAGCCTGTCCCTGGCCTGTGTTCTGGATCTAGCTACTCCAAGTGTGGTCTGTGGACCACCAGCAGCAACACTAGGAAGCTTGTTGCAAGTTCAAATTCATGGGCTCCACCCCACATCTCTCTTTTGGGGAGTGATGGATAGGCAGGAGTCTGTGTTCTCACAAGCATTCCTGGTGATGCTATGCACACTGAAGTTTCAGAACTTCTGTTAGGTTTAAAGTGTTGAAGTTTCGTGCACCACACTGTACAGGAGCAACCAAAGGGAAGAGTCCTAGGAATGGATGTGAGAAATAGAACAACGACAAAGTGGAGTCAAGGGCACTCAATCAGGGAGTGTATGTCCTCAGCCTCCCTCCAAGCTCTGAGCCAGGGGCAGTGTGGGGTGGAGGAAGATGTGTGGAGGGTTTGTGCCTGCAGGAGGACCCAGGCTGACAGTGGAGCTGGCGGGGGGCGGTTGCATAGGACCTTTGCAGGAGATTCCGCTAATACCAGTTACGCGTGGGAGCGCTGGTGCAGGAAGGGGGATCTGATTATAGTTCTACAGAGCTGCCTCTTCAAGCCTTCAGGAGTCTCACAACCAGCTGAGAGAGAAAGCGCTGTGGGAGCTGAGGACCCACGGTTAGGAGGCCTTTCTCCAAGAGGAGAGTGGAGCGTGGCGCCCCGGATGTGGTGCTAGGGAAACTCCACAGGGTAGACATGGGTGTTTTTCAGGGTTCGACGAGAACCTGGATGTGCAAGGGGAGCTGATTCTCCAGGACGCCTTTCAAGTGTGGGACCCGAAGTCGCTGATCCGGAAGGGGCGGGAGCGGCACTTGTTCCTCTTTGAGATCTCCTTGGTTTTTAGCAAGGAGATCAAAGACTCTTCCGGACACACGAAATATGTTTACAAGAACAAGCTACTGGTAGGTGGGACAGGTGGGGTCAGACGAGACTCCCTGTTTTCATGGAGCCCATGGGCAGGAAGGGATCTTGAACCCTCCGCTCATCTCTTCCCCTGGCGCCACACCAAACCCAGCCTGGACAAATGACAGTGCCTCCTATTTGGAAAGCTCCCCCGCTCAGCAACTAGTTCTGCATTTTAGACTTCGCAGTTCTTCCTGTTTGCTTTTAGCACCTCCCTCTTCACCTTCCCTCCCTGCTACCTGCTAATCAGGCACGTGCCTGTAGGTCCTTTCATCCTGGGTAGAGGAACAAACTATCCAGTCTATTTAAGTGTGATTGACAGAAGCCCCTTCCTCGGTCCTCTCCTCTTTGTTGCCTTTCCCTTCCCACCCCAGCCCTAAGTTTCCCCACTGCCCTCCCCTTCCCCGCCTCTCACAGGCATTTCCTGTCTACAGACCTCAGAGCTGGGTGTGACCGAACACGTAGAGGGAGATCCCTGCAAATTCGCCTTGTGGTCTGGGCGCACCCCATCCTCAGACAATAAAACCGTGCTGAAAGTAAGTACTGCTCTCTGCTGCGCATAGGACCGCGATTGGGGGTGGAGGGATGTGGACACCTGACACCTAAAAGCTGGGGCCTGGAAAGTCCACCGAGCCACTGGGCCTGTCTTGGGAAGAGCAGCATCACATGGATATTGAGAAGCAAATTCTGTCATGAACGTGCGCTTGACATCTCACAGACAAGTGGCTTCCGAACTCCATGCACTTGTATGAGCATGGAGTGAAGAAGGCAGGGAATGGCTTATTGGGCTTCCTCAGCAGGGCCCACTTACAGAGGTTCTGTCCATATGGCCCCTTCAGTGTCAAGGATGACAGTTAACCTTTTGACAATTGTTTTGTTCCACATCCATTCAACATTTTTTTCCTGAACACCTTGTACATATAAGGTTATCTGCCCAGTGTTGTGGGGGATAGCTACATATAAGATGTGCACCCTATCCTCTGGGAACTTACATTCTAGAAGCTCCAGTAACTTATATTAGCATGGGAACTATGCTGATTGAGAGGAGTGTTAAGAAAGGGCCTTTCAGCAGAGGCGTCTTAAGGAGTCATGTCAGCTCTCCAGAGCACACGCAGCCTGGGAACTGAGTCGGTGCTTGTGGTAATGTTGGTCTAACTGAGAAGAAACTCTGCAGACGGAGCAGCCAGCAGTCACTCGCTTGTCAGGGAAGTGCCCATCACCAAGGAAAAGATGGTCCAAGCCTGGCAAGAGCTTCACACTCGTTTATCTGAATTGCCAGCATAGCTGCTACCTGTCGTGAGGCAGAATACCTGAAAAACATTCCACAAAGACAAATGGGATATTCATGGAATGGGAACAATGCCTTCAATTCTCAGGTTCACCAGGCTAAAAATCCAGGACTGACTTTCAGTCAGTACAGTCTATGTAGCCATACTAGGTGTTGAACGTCCTGATGTGTATCCATACCAGTTGCCTTCAAAGCCCCCTGCTGCCCCTCCAAGTGCTCCCCAGACCTCTCCAGAATCTAGTAAGCAAAGCGTTAATCCCCAGCCCAGTGGGCACTGCTCCAACCCCAGGGCAGATATCAGTATTGGTCAGTGTCTTCCAGGCCATTCAATACTTTGAAAATCACCCCTGTTCAAGTCTACATTGAATCTTGAGGTCATAGCTCTTTTCTAGGAGTTGGAGAAGCATGTCCCTGGGGTTGAAGAGTCAGAAATCTAAAATGAGAAATAAACTCCTCAAACATTTGGTATCTTGAAAGTAATGGACTAGCCTGTAAGGTTGAGAACTTTGAGCAGGGTGAAGGGAGATGGGGTTCTCACTCTTTCTCCCTGTGGCTCTCCAGGCCTCCAACATAGAAACCAAGCAGGAGTGGATCAAGAACATACGCGAGGTGATTCAGGAAAGGATCATTCACCTGAAAGGAGCTTTAAAGGAGCCAATTCAGCTCCCCAAAACACCAGCTAAACAGAGGAACAATAGTAAGAGGTAACCAGCGTCTCTCCCCCAGCACTGCCTCACATGCTTCTGGGAGTGGGAGCGGGGTGAACTTTTGCTTCCACAGGGGCGGGGCACTCTGCAGGTGGCACCCCTCTCCGTGGATCCCCACCGAGTCCTACCTACATGAGTTACCTCCTCCTCCTCCGTAAGCATCTTCCCAGTTCCTGTCAATTCAACTCAGCAGGGCTTCACTGAGCACCTCTCATTGATACACACTCTACAAGGTGCTACAAGAAGATAAAAGGAAGTGTGAGATGGGTCCGCTCCCTCAACAACCATCTAACAGTCCTGTCTCACACGTGGATTAGGTAGACAAGAAGAATCCGTACCATCCATAGGAACAGTAAACCCTGTAAGGATTCAGAGAGAGAGGACTTGAGATGAGCACTAGACTGGGGGTCTGGGGAAGGCCTTGGGAAAGAGGCGGGCTGTGAATAAGGACCGTTAGGCAGTGAAAGGGCTTTGGGTGCTATAATGCATGAGGGGTGGGGTGGTGGGATTATCATTTCAGCTCCTAACTGCCAACCCCCAGAGTCCTCACCTTCATTCACCTGAGATAAGCGATGTGATCAGGCAGAAGAGGACTTTTTTTTTTGGTATCTTCATCTCTCTGGGTCCTTTTAAGTCCCAGTTTCCCTTAGTCCAGTGGATGACTTCTTAAGTATTTCTTTCTCAAGTCTCCATGTGGCAGTCACCTACAACGACTCTTTTGGAAGGACCTTCAAAAGAAAGCATACAAAAACTTCATGTCAGTTTTGGAGAAAAACAAAACAAAAACCAGTGATGTAGTGGTTATGGTCCTTGCTGGTAGGTAACAGGCTCTCCTCTCCTCCCCGATTCATGAATGGAATAAATCCAGGAGATTCAGTTGACCCTTTTGCACCAACCAGGACACACAGGTTGGGGAGCCACCACAGCGCCCTCGGAGAAGCACCATTAGCCCAGAGGGAGGTGGTAGCCAAAAGAAGGGTGTGACTAAGTTAGAGAGAGAGAGAGACCTCTATGGGGCAGAAGACCCAACCTGCATGGCCAGGATAAGGTCACCTCTCTGTGCTGGGAGGACAAATCATGACTATATTGGGGGAGGGGCTATTTTATTTTCAGTTACCTACGTCCAGAGTCCAGGTAAGGGGTATACTTGGTTTAGCACTAGAGACAGACCCCTGCAGGAAGCCCCTACTTTAATAAAGAAGATAGAATGGAACGGTCATAAAGAACTGAATGTCCATGACCATGGTGGGAAAAGATATCAGGTGAGGCTGGCTGGAGTTACTCTGTGAAAGAGCCCTTTCTTTCTACAGTAGGAGAGTCTGAGCATTTCTAGAGTTTGAGGAGTGGCCCTATCTTGGAAATGCCTCTGTCATTGTCCTGTGATGAGACAGTGAGAGGCCCTGGCAGACTCCACAGAGAACAGCCAGGCAGTCCATAATGTCATTAGCCTGGCTTCCTGGATTTGGGGACAGAGCTTGTGGAGGAGTGGATTGGCCTGGGGAATACTACCCACACTCCTGGATGGGCTCTCCACACCCCCCAGAACTGGCTTCATCTGGAATGGCCCAGAAGGGCCCGCAATGGGTCAGAACAGTAGGCAGCAGGAAGTATAGCCAACTCTCACCTATCTATGAATGGTGGGCAGCAGTGGCCCAGATATCCAAAACAACAGATGATCTAAAAGTCCTTTATTGTTGGTTTTGAAATGCATCACATAATTTTCTATAGCAGATTTTCATTCCGACAAAAGCGCGGCTTCTGTTATTAAAATAAGTTGGCATTTTCCAAGCCCACAGGAGGTGGTGAGAGAGCAGTTAACTGAGAGATGTGCTGGGAGGAAACACTCTTTATGACTAGTGGAAATGTGTATATACATACACATCACATGTATGCCCATATACACACACATGTCCACATACGCTCACATATACCAGATTGTAATTGTTGAGACTCTGTGAAGCAGCATTGATACATGGGACATTTTGCCCATGTGGTAACATCCTCAGGCAGCGAGTCTCCCTTCCCTCTAAAGCCATGCCTTCTCCATATGCAGCATCAGGGCTGTGACTTGCATAAAAGCCCCCATGGGAAGAGCTGTCATTCCCTGTGCTAACTTGTCCAAACCCTGACCACATCTCCTCCAGTTTTTCCTGACACACAGACCATTCAGCCTTCAACAGTGCCCAGGCATCTAGTCCCCCTTGGCCCTTGCTACGGGTTCAGTGTAGGATTGGAGGGCTGAAGGAGAACTTGGGACCTGTGGACAGCTGTCTAGTCCAGGAGCCCATGAAGGGGTCCAAACGCCAGGAGTGCACTTGGGATACTGTCTTATCAGACGCTCAGGAGCGCAGCCGTCTCAAAAGCTGCTGTGGAGTCTGTGACTGTTCTATCTTGGAGAAGATGCCTTGGCCTTCTGAGTTCATGAGAAGTCATCATAAATAAGCATGAGACAAACAACACCCACCGAAATGAAGGCATTTAACTCCTCCATACCCACGAGTTGAGGGCCCAACAGCAGGAACTTCCCAAAGATAATCTCCCCTGGAGAAAATATCCCACTCTTTTTTCTTGAGCAAAAGAAACACATGTCAAAAAGAAAATATCTTGTCAGCTCTGTTTTCTTTATAGGCCAGCTGTAAACCAACCCCCATCCTGTTACAGGATGCAGGAAAACTATGTGAATACGCTGAATTCTGGGATTGTTGGAGATGATTCAGTCAGCTGGGTAGAAGCCTAGATCCTCAGTAGGATATACCTCTTCCTACTGCGTATCATAGACCCATTCCTGGCCTAAATGAATAAATAATTGCCCTCTTTGCACCATGGGCCAGAGGAGTTATGGAGGAGTCATTTCATGTTCAGTTATCAACAGAGTGATTATATGTTTACTAAGTACGAGAAGTGGCATTGTTGAAAATCACATAGCGCTGCTCCCTTTAGTGGGATCACTTTAGACAAATCCCTACTATCATAGAAAGTGCTGAGGCTCTGCCAGCCCAGCTGGAAATCCTGTGTGCTCTAAACCCACAGTGGTTCCCCCCACCCCCACCCCTGTTTTTTTTCTCTTCTTCCTGCAGGGATGGAGTGGAGGATGTTGACAGCCAGGGGGATGGAAGCAGCCAGCCAGATACCATCTCCATTGCCTCTAGGACATCTCAGAACACAGTGGACAGTGACAAGGTAGGACAGTGCCCCTTCCTACCTTCCCCTGAATCTTCTTATTGGCTTAACCACCCCTGCACAGTTCCCCCCAGAGGAATTTCTCCCACTATGGAGCCTGACCTCAGGAGCTGGTAGTCTCTGTAGGGCTGAAGGAGCTAGGTCACATGTGGAGATCTTGTCTGAGGGGACAGAGATTGGGGCAGTCAGCCAGACCTCTCCTGTTGTGAGTTTAGCAGAAGCGGCGACAGTGAAGAGTGAGAGAGTCTGGGTCTCCTATCCTTCTGAGATGCCCCATCTGAGCTGCTTCGGCTGCTCTGCCTCCTGGGAAGCTGGAACTCAGGATGCTGAGGCTGGGATAGTTTCCTGAGACCTTAGTGGCTGTGATTGGCTCATATTTATCATGATTCGAATGGGTTCATCTCAACGTTTGACCAAGACCAGTGATTTGGGAAATGACCACAGAGATGCTGGTCAGTAGGAGCCTCCTAGCCAAACAGGCTCCAGTGGAAATGATGCCCTCCTCTGGCCGGATATTGGGGCTCAGTTCCTGAGGGGCAGAGGACCAGGAAGCGGTACATGAAGCAGCATGTAGGGATGTAGTAGTCTTGCGAGAAAGCCGGGTTGCTTGCTTTCTTACATTTTGGAGCAAGTAAACAAAGTTAGGAGCTCTGATGGGGAGTGACAGAAGACGGTAGCCAGGACCCAGTGTACCTGCTCAAGCTAGGGGAAGAGTTCAGCTGTCAGAATTTGCATCAGGGACACAGCAAGGCTTGGTCTCTGACCCTACTCTCATTTCGTCACCTCAGGGTCAGAAGAGGCTGTGATGGTATTGTGCTGCATTTTAGTGCTTTTATCGAGGAAGGTGTGGATATGCAAAGACTGTTTGGCCCAAGTTTATCTAGACCTAGCGTTTTGGCTTAGTCCTTCAGCCTCAGGCACCAGCCTGTGTCCTTGCTTCATTTTAGTTTGCTAAATTATGGTTTTGTTTTGTTTTTAAGATGATCTGCATTCATTAGGATTTTTCCTAATTTTTTTCTTACTGGGAAAAAAGGCTATGCCCCAAACATCCTAAGATCACAGCTCTAAATCACACTCTAGACTGGTGTTCAGGACACGCCAGGTCATTCTAATACCCTGCTTTCCAGTTTCTAAGCCATTTTTGACTATCAGAGTGGCTAGAAAATTGTGGGTTTTTTCCCACTTGTGAAAACATACAAAGACAACTATTTCGGTACTTTCCTTTGCCCTCTGATCTGTCGTGTAGAAATATATCCTAGAATAGCCTATGAATGAGAGTGCTTCTTTTTAAACACTCAGTGGGTGGTAGGGGAAGTGCAGTGTTTCCCACGTCCAGACGGAGCCTGTTGACTTCAGGGTCCAGGAGACTCATCCCTTCCCGATGCTGCTCCGCCTTCCCCACAGCCCTGACTCACACACAGGCCCCTTTGGTAGAGCCATCTGTCCTGGGAAGCCGTGGGCTCCAGCCGTGCCTTGTCTTCTGGCAAGGTAAGTGAGGCTAAGTGAGAACGCCTGGACGGCAGGCATCCCGCGATTCCTGAGGAATCCTGGTGCCTCTGTGTTATTCTGGAAGTCAGGAGACGGAGGCCCAGGAAGACTGAGGGACTTGCCCAAGAAAATCCTAGTAGTTAGTGGAAAAGCAGGAACTAGAGCCCAGATCTCCCTGAGTCGCTGCATGTTTTCCCCCCTCACTCTAAAAGTCGGAGCGTTGAACTCCCAATGCTAAGATGAACTCAGCGGGTCAGTCTTTCTGCACTTTCCACAAAACCACTGCTCACATATTTGTGAGAAAGCTCCCACCATGTGCTGAGCTCTGTGCGGGACACTGTAGAGAGATGTGGACTATTTGTTGAGTGTGAATCCTTACTTGTGTGATTTTCGTTTCATGTGTGTCTCTATAACCAGGCTGTTAAGCCCTGAGGAGGGCAGGGGCTGTGTTTGTCTGTTTCACTGCTGTACCCCTGGCACACAGAACACACCGATGATCGAGCGATACTTGGGGAATGAATTAACAGATGGGACATAGTCATGATCTCAGAGAACTCCAGGATTAAGAGGCCGCTAACCGCCTGAAAGCAGCCAAACATACAAACATTATATTTTTAAATATGCTAGGGACACCTAGGAGTTTCCCCACCTCCAAGCAGGAAGCCTTAGTCAACTGGAGAACCTGGCCTGCTGGGAACATTAACCCCCAATTACCTTCTCAACCCTTGGGAAACAGGGGCAGCAGGTCAGGAGATGATGAGAGATTCTGTGTTCCATACATGAAACTGGGAAAACCACTTTGAAAGTCACACTTTCAGTAAGATAAAGAGAGGGCCTGTCTGTGACCATGTGCTATAATTTATAATAGAATGTTCTTACTCTGCTAACACAGAAGAGTGATAACAGGGTAGCCACGTGCCTGCCTTGACCTGCAATCTCCTTCGTCAGAGAAACAATTCATTGGTCTATTGGAATTCATAGATGTAATCAGTAGTGCTAAATTGTCCCCTCACTGTACCAGAAGACCAGGAAACTGATCTCCTTTGGTTTCTAAGAGGTCAGGTAAACCGACTCTGAAGAAGAGAAAGATAACAAAGTGGGCTGATTCAGGTAAACTGGACCATATTTCACAGAAGGGCAAACAAGTGTGGCTGTGCGGAGGGGAGGGGCAGAGACAGCTCACAGGGATCCGGGTCATTTTAACACTGGGTTTCTAGGAAAGGTCCCTAATCCAGAGAAATTAGAATAGTGACATTGCTGGGTTGGGCAGATGTGGAAAACGTAACCATTAAAGGGCCACGACAGGCCGATGTGAGGAGCTGTGGAGCCCTCGGGCACCTTTCTAATCACCTTGTGTGTATTTTGTGTGCTGTGGTGGGGAGGTAGGGGTCCAGACACACCTGGGTTCAAATTCCAGCTCTGGCACTTTCTATCTGTGTCACATTGCATGAGTTACTGCGCCTTAATTTCCGTCTGTAAAACAAAGATAATACCCATCTCACTGAGGCCTTGAGAAGATTAAGTAAAATAGACTCACCTGGCACTGGTTAGACACTCAATAAACGTTAATTTCCCACCCTTATGAGAGGAGAAGCAAAAGTTTAGAGACTATGAGTCAGAATGCACAATTATTTAACAGGCTGAGTGAGGGTCTTTGAAAGTTCTTGAGTAAAGTCCCACCCTCTGTGTTCTTCATCCATTTACTGATTGTCAGCAGGTTCCTTTCCATATTAGACACACAGGGATGTGGCTTCAGTTTGTCTGTCTATAAACAGAGCAGCCTTACTCCTTTTTCCATTTGCTCGCCCTTAGAATCTAAGGCTTAGATATTTGTCATTAGCATTGGCTCATGAGTTATTTTACTTAATGGGTTATAACACATTACTGTCACGTCTTCATTTTAATCCTCAAATTGTACCACCTTTGGCCAGTAGCAACCCCTGACACTTTATATACATTTTCTTTGACTATCCTGCCTGTCGCATGGTGACGCTAGCATGCATTTGATTAACACCATATTTTGAGCGAACGTCATACTACGCGTTGCTACTGTAATTCAATTCAACTTCAAAAAGTAATAGATAACATCTCTGAAATGTGTTGACATTTTTGGGGCGTCCCCCGGTATATGAAGACAGTTGCCTTACCTTTTAATCTCTGCTTAGGTTAGAGGTTCTCGGTCTCTTCAGTTGTTCTGTGTATTAATATATGTTCAGACCCTTTCACATCCTAGTTGCCTTCCTCCGGGCTGAC
Source organism: Hipposideros armiger (assembly GCF_001890085.2). Classification (NCBI taxonomy): domain Eukaryota; kingdom Metazoa; phylum Chordata; class Mammalia; order Chiroptera; family Hipposideridae; genus Hipposideros; species Hipposideros armiger. The sequence goes on along the minus strand of NW_017731358.1, from coordinate 5,038,743 downwards.
TCCAGACTGGATGATCTGTATAAAACGGGGCATCCAGTATGGTACACAATACTGCAGATGTGCTCTAACTCATGCACAGTCAGCCCTTGCTCTGGGGCTGCTCTGCCTGGTCTCCCTAGGATGGTGCATCATGTCTAGGAGGGGTGTACAGTATGGCTCATAAAATCTCCACACCTGTTTTCATGGACGGACCTTAGTTGGACAGGTGACTCAGTCACCTGAGTATCATACTACTTTATTAGATTTTCTCATTTAGTTCCCTCCCAGGATTCCAGCATGTTTTGAATATAAATTATTTTGTCCAGTATGTCAGCTATAATACATCTCCCAGCATTATTGAATAAACATACCTCTGTGGCTTCATCCAAATTCTTGCTAAAAAGACAAGACTGAGGCCAGAAGACGAATGCCCGACCCCCTGCCCATTTGTCACCCAAGCTTTGGAACACTCCTTCTCTGACTCGTCTTCCTAGGAAAGGAACCCACCACCTTTCTCTGTAGCAGCAAAGCTGGGGTTGCTTTCTTATGTTGCAAACCCTCCCTTGATGAGAAATCAGTCTATACTCTTAATTGTGCATTAAATGCTGACAAAGCCAACATGGGTGCCTCAGTAAATGGCATTCATACCTTTCCGCAAAGTTGCTTTTATTCAACCCTTATTTGGGTCTGCATAATTCCGTTCTACCTTACACCTGTCCCATGCAGAGTGTTACTTCCCTGAAGCAAACGTGTGCGCTGCCGTTGTTCTACAGGGTCTGAGCCCTTCCTGTTGTGCCCAGGGATGTGCTCATGCTACTCCACACTCCACTGTAAAGAGGCCTTTGCTTATAGGTTTGCTATTAAGTGAAGGGCTTTGCAACCACACTTCAAAGAAATCCAGACTATAGAGTTCTAGTCAAGCAAGGCCGAGAAATGAGGTGGCAGTGACGAAGTATCTTGTTTAACATGATGGATTTCTGCCGAATAATTTCCAGCTCATGGTGCAGAAGCGGCCATCTGCCCAGCGACAGTCCCTGTGCATATATTTACCGGTTAGTCTCAGCATGCTGGAGATGCTCAAATGCTTGTTGAATTGCATGTTACAAACCCATGGAGTAGGGATACTCTCCATCCAAAAATCACTATGAATTTCTAGACATGTCCAGTCTGGATGGAGACAGGGAAATTGAAGTGAAAATGAGTTGCACGTACTAGTAGTCTCTACAAAAATTATAAGGGAGAGAATACTGCTAGACCATTTCAGGGCTGACTGTGATTTGAATGAGGAATTTCAACAATAATCTAATGTGATCTAAGATGCAAGGGCTGATAATGACTATGAACCGAAGGGGGGGCAGGGAAATGCCTGGAGAACCTGGAGATTTCAAGGTCTAACTCAGTGACTTTTAAACCCTGGACTGTCCAATCAGTGTAGTGGGTCATGACCGACATTCAGTTTTACCGATGTGGAGGGAAGGCTCTATTTAGAGATGGCGAGGGTTCAGCTAAGGGGAAAGGTTCCTCCAGTGTCACTCACTGCAGTAATGTGCAGTAGGGCCGGCAGCCTGGCTAGAGCTTGCTGGGGATAGGCTTCCCAGGTAGAGCCTCACCTGGCTTATCAGAACCTGTGATCCTGACGCCTGCACTCTGGGAGCATGTAGCAGGCCACTAGGTGCCAGGGCCGTAGTCAGAGAGGACCCAGCTCCTGCACTGGCCTAGTCCAGCTCTCTTCATTCAGGCACTGTGATGAGCCCCTGCTTACTCCATAGCAGGCGCAGTTCTCCATGCTGGGAACACAGTGACGAAACAAGGCCCCGTCATCCTCGAGCTTCCTTTCTTGTAGGAAGAAACAGTGAACAACCAGAAAGAGAAGGGAGAGCATCCCTAGACTCCTCCTAATAGGATCAGAGATAAGAGGCTGTTCAGTTTTTCTCCTTAGAAAATGTGGGCTGATGCTGCAATGAGAAGAGCTTGAATTTGATGTGAGAGAATCTTTTCCCTGTAGGGATTCGTGTTGAGAGGGGAACAGATGACCAAGGGGAAAATGGAATCTCTTCATTTAAATGGGCTTATAAATTTTTAAAAAGCCCCCAGAGAACAGGGTTGGCCATAGCATAGGGCTACTTGAGAGGGTGCGGGAAGGGAGTAAAGAGAACACCATGGGCCCAGTTGCCTAGAAGCAGAGTCTGAGACTGAGGTTCCTGTGCGTGTCATTTATGGAGGTGCGCTCTCGGGAAAAGGGGCAGGGAAACAGGGTCCATTGGGGAAGGAGTGAAGGCAGATATGCACATGGTTTCAGCTGGAGCCTGGCTAGTCTGGTTCCAGAGCGTGACGTGCACCCGGAGTTCACCCCACCTTGAGGCAGAGGGGCCGGCCCCTTTGTGTCAGCTGTGAGCTGGTCGCAGCCACCATGCATAAGAGCTGGGCATGGCTTGCCTGGTGGGAAAGGGGATAAAGATGGGGTGCAAAGCATCTACTGCAGGGAGGAAAGAGGATGTAGTAGGAAGGAGTTGGATTTTGAAACCAGGCATGGATTCAAGCCCCAATTGTTTATTAGCTGCATGACCTGAAGTGGGTCATTGAATCATTGCATGCCTCAGTCTCCTCATCTGTACTGTGAGGGCAATGCTTTCTGCTTCCTGGGATTTTGAAGGACTAGCCGAGACCCTGTATGAAAAAGTATCTGAAATGAGGAGACATGAGGTAGGTCGCTGTCCGAGTGACTGCGGGACACTCCCATATAAGAAAATGGACAGCGTGCTTCCTGGCGTTGTAAAGGCCCATAGATCACTGGGTTTTGCCTCTGACGAGAAAACCAAACATCTGGATATATGGAGACTCAGCAGTGTCAGGGCTAACAAAAATGCTATCAGTTCACACGAGGTAATGTACACTTGGCAAATTCTTACAAACCATAGAGACGGTCCATCCAAGGTTGGGTCTCCAGATTGTTATTGTGACGGTGTGTTGCATTTAGCTGGGGTGCCTGAGCAGGTGAACGACCCACTAGAGATCCCGCCCATTAAATGCACCATATTAAAAGTCAAAGAAAATGTGACAGATCTGTCCAAGACATTCCTCAGCACTTCGGTTAACCCTGCCCTGTGTCTCAGCGGGGCCTAAGGGACCATAAGATATTTCTTTGTAGGGAAAGACTAATGTTGCCTCCCATGTAGTAACAAAACACTTTCTCACCCTTAAATAAACACCTGAAAAGAACATATAATTGTACTTCCTGTTACCAGGGCTTGAAGTGGATATATCTGAAATCTAAACTTGGACTTGATAAGCTTCTGTAATCTTGAGTCTTAACTGTGCCCCATGCCTTACGGTACAGAGGGTCAGAATTGCTGTATGCACCTTAGATAGAGGCATTCTGATTTTTTTCACTGATTTCTGATTTTTCTGATAATCACTCCAAAGTAGGAAAAATGCCATCTTCATTTTAAAATTTTAAGCTCAAATTGTGAGGGGTTTTGTTTTGTTTACAGTTTTCTGAACAAACAAATCCAAGTGCAGGAGTAGGTTTGAAAATGGCTTTTTTCCCCTACTATAGTTCTTTTGTTACTTTGACCTGTGGTGGGCAGGTGACTGGAGGAGGGGCGAGGGCAGCAGTGGGCACGGAAAAGCATGGAACCCCTCCTGGTCCTTGGGGCACCAGAGGCTCCCTTTCTGCGGCTGCTCTATCACCTCCCCAAGAGCACAACTCCAAGCTCTCCTGAGTGACAGACGTTCAGCACAGTAACATGTGCTGGCTTTTCAGAGCAAATTGATAAAAGTGGGATGAGTTGAGGTCACAGGTTTACCCATAAATGAAAAGTTGCTCAAATAAATGGCTGGCTTCCCGAAGCTGCACACCACCAGAGATAGGAAGTGCACTTTGCCACAAAGGACAACCTGGGGCCCCAGAACAAAATCTCCCATGACAGCATTACTTTTCATAATAGTCTACTATTTAAAGTTACCTGTCACCTGAAACAGCAAAGTCTCATAAACCACAGCAGCCAATGAGTAGTGTGTTGTACCCGGGAAGCCCACTGGAAACCTCAGTAGTGCTCTCGTGATGCTCAGAGCGTTGCATTTGGACGAAATCCCTTTGTTTCTAGTGGCAGCTTTGTACCAGTATCTGTTACAGAAGTAAGGAAACTGCAATCGGTGGTTTGCCAGTAGGTTATTTCTATGTGTGGTAGCATGGGGGTGGCCAGAGGCCAGGTTTGACTTGAGGGAGGTATATTTGGGGGGAGGAATGGGGAACTTGAAAACATAGAAGCTTAGGAAAGAAAAGAACCTGAGAGATCATCTAGCCCTCTGCCTTCATCCTGTTTAAAAGAAACAAAGTGACTTGCTCAGAGTCACAAAGCCAGTTAATGGCAGATCTAAGGCTTAAACCCAAGTCAGCCTCCTGCCTGTTAAATTGCATTTAAAACAGTACTTTTGTAGTAACCGTGATAGTTCAGCTCCTAGATCAAGGTAGCAAAAAGCAAACACTATTGCTGCCCTCTTCTCCAGCTGCCTCTGCACCACCCTGTCCCCACCCAGGTCAATCCATAGCAACCCAAAGCAAATTATAAAGCAGTTCTGTAGCCCAGTCCAGTGTCTCTAAGGCTGGCATATGGCAAAAGGGCAAAAGGGCAAGATGATTGCTCACACTCTTTGATACCAAGTACTTCTGACTCACATAGTGGCCTTGGGAGGGGAGTGATTCTGCCCCAGACCAACTGAGTCTTCAGGCCTCTCAGTGCAAATCCCTGGCCGGGCTCTGAGCGCTTGGCACTGAGCACCGAGATATGACAAGTCTGCTTCCTGCCTCCCTGTGGCTCGGGAGCAGCGAATCTCCAGGACAAGCTCAGCCCTGAGGCAGCCCCGCACAAGTTTTAATTCTATATTTAACAATTTCATGAAAGGAGAAAACAAATCTCAGAGCAAGCCAAGATGTTAAAGTGGATTAGCAGGCGACCATCCAAGGCAGTCACGACCCAAGTGAGTAGGACAGCTTCTGCTGGACGTGGTCTGCTGGGGAGAAGGCGCTTGAGAAGGGGAGATGCAGGGACTGGGCAGGGGAGGGCAGAGCAAGGCTTGGGGCTGTCGGCAGGGAGAGATGCTCTCAGGGCGAGCGTTTTACTGGAGTGTTCTGTGCAGACCTCTGGCATATCACTTACTTTTTTTTCCTTCTGTGTCAGTTAAAGAGAAAAATTTATTTTAGTGCAGGACAAAATGACTGAGTCCCTTATGAAAGCTAATGGAAGAGGGAAAAAGGCTGTGGGAAGTATTGTTCTTAAAAAATTGTGCTCTTGGATGACTAGAAGTGACCCCATGAGAGTATGGTACCTGGAGGTAAGCAGTCTGGTGGATATGAAAATTAACTCTATTAGAAACTGCAAGCAGAAGTGTGGGTAGGAGTGATGTCTGGAGCCAAAGCAGTGAGACTAGAGATGGTGCAGGTGACCTTGAAATGGTGGTTTTGCTTTAGCTGGAACCACCTTTATACTTATCTGCGCTGTGCTGTAAAACATGACGTGTGTTATCTGTGGCCATTGCATAGGATTCTTGGGGAAAGCATGTTGGATAGACAAGCAGGTAAATATTACCATTTCTTGATCCTGAGCTTCCATTGGACATGCTTGCTTGAGTTTACCTGCCTGACAGCGTAGCATCACTTCCCCACTGCTGATGGCTACTTACCCACCTGCCTGCCAGTACCAGTGTTGTGTGGTAGATGGATAATGGGGATGGGTGGGTCTAAGGATTTATGGCATTGGGCTGAGATGATGTGACCCTATTGCCAGAAAGCAGGGCCTTGTCAAAAGAAGCAAGTTTGAATGTGGTGGCTCCCACTGGGAGCAAGTCAGGATGGGACTGGCTCAGGGCCTCTCCCGGGGCCACTGAATCGCAAATATCCACCAAGGGGAGCAGCCTGCCTGCCTCTGCCCCGATAGTTCCTCCTCTTGCAAGAAAACTGTTAGAAGGAGACAAAGAACTGTGCAGACCAGACCCATCACAGGTGTCCGCGCCCTAGTTTCAACTAGACCATTACCAGCACTAAATCAGCCTTAGCATCTTCTGCCGTGTTCCATGTGGGTCTGGCCCTGGCGGTGAGGGAGCAGTCACTTCCTGGTTTCAGAGCTGGTAGTCAAGCTTTTGGCCTCCTCATGTGATAGGGATTCAAGTTGAGACTTCCAAGCTTGGAATGCTCACCTGCTGCCTTTTTTTGTAATGCTCTAATTGATTCTGTTTGACATTGCTAATTGCTGAGAGATACATACCTTGACTAAAAGTTCAGGAGAGCTGGTCCTACCATCTGCATGGCCCCTGCCAATGCCGGCTACATTGGTGCACACTGCCGGATACATTGCTCTCTGCCCTGTACCCACTGCAAAGGCTTATACTCCTTTCTGAACTTTATGATGTACTGAAGACAATAAAAACAAGCTTTATATTGTAGTATGTCCATCTCCTGTCTCCTGCTAGCTGCTGTCCTGTCAGCTGCAGGAATGGGGTTTAGAAAGTCTCCCTTAATCTTTGCAGCTGCTCACTTACACATGGACAACAGGCTAACCTAGTGAGCACAAGAGGATATTTAACATTCATATTCTTTTCTTTGGGATTTTGATGTGTGCTATGTTTTCATCTCATTTATTAATTCATCGACTGTTGATTGAGCACCAACCATATGGCAGGCATGATTTTAGATGCAGAGGAGGTGGTAGTGAGGGCAACAGACAAAGCAGCGTGGTGGCCTGCTGAGACCTTTCTCTGTTGTGCTGGTGTCACTCAAATATGCTCAATTTTACGGCATTTGGAATGCACTGAAATTTACTTCTATTTTTTTAATTAGTTTCAGGTGTGCAAAACAATGTAATAGACATTTATACCCCTCACATAGTGATAACTCCCCTCCCCCAATCTACTACCCCTCTGATATTGTATATAGAGCTGTTACCATTCCACTGACTCTAGTCCCATGCTGTACTCCTCATCCTGTGATGAGATATATATAAAATTATAGTTGACATTCATTTTTATTTTTACCTTTACCTCCATGTGTGCCTCTGTGACTGACACCATAGCAGCTTTTATTTAAAAAATAACTCAGAAATTATTTTTTTTTAAAGATCATTTGGGAGTTCTTGAAGGTCATACTCTCATGTTTAATCCCCTGATAATAACCATTTCAAACCAGAATGATAGATTTCCCCCACTGTCATCTACTGGCTGTAGTTCCTGTCAGCCAATTCCTCATTAGGGAAGTTTACATTCATGGCAGGTAGATATTCTAGACAAAGAGAAAAGATCAAGAAGTATTCACATGAACCCCAAATATTTTTATATTTCTCCTATCTCATAAAAGAGGTAGGAAAAATTTATTCTTTTTTAAAAAAAGGAAAATTGGGGGCCGGCTGAGTTGCTCAGTTGTTTAAGAGCTCGCTCAAGAGTTTGAGCTCTAAGCAACAGGATCGCCGGTTCGATTCCCGGCCAGAGCTGAGCTGCCAACAGGTGGCAGGATGGCTCAGCTAAAAAAAAAAAAAAAAGAAAATGAAAATAGTTTTGATTTTTTAAAAGAGGATGTGAGGGGATAAGGAGTAAACTATAGTTTTGTTAAAGGAAGGTGCTTTGAATTGTGGACTCTAAAATCTGTAATGCAGAGTCTAAGTATCTCACCTTTCTACCATACTTCACACCACCAGTTCCCAAAAACGAGAAGGGTCACAATTTTTATGCCTCTTTACACACAGGCTATTAAGAACATTGATTGCATTCATGAAATTTTTCTTGAAAAATCCCCGAAGGAAGATTTTTTAGGGTATTTTCTCAAATGTTTAACTTTAAGATAACACTTCTAATAGGGGCGTATAAAGTCCAAACCACTAAATAGTTGTGTCATTTAGAGGGCAAACAAGTAGGCACTACCACTACGCATGACCAAACCAAAAAAGCTGTTAATGAAGAAGGATGAACTTAGTTAGAGGCAGAATAGGAAATTATTTCAAGTATATTGGTACAATGAATTCATTCTTTTATTCAATAGAATTTTATTGAATGTTGACTGGTGATCAGATACTATGGAGATTCAGGATATATAAGAACAATCTCTGTCCTTGTCCTGAAGTCCTCTGAGTTATTACTCCAAGTGTCTCATATGTAATACCAATTAGGGTGGCTATACACATGTTACATGTATTTACAAAAGCAGACAGTTGTACTTGGCACTTCCTTTACACCAGTTGCTGTGCTGGGCATCAGAGAAATTACAAAGATGAACAATGTCAGATGAGATACATACTTACCACCCAATATGCTACGTTTTATAACAGAAGTATACCCACCCACTTTGAACAACAAACTTAACCTGGGAACCAGGGAATGCTATTACACCAGCAGTGAAATTTGAACTTGACCTTGAAGTTCATCTTCCTTTCTATTTCTCTTCCTTTGTATCAGTTTTGATCCCAAAATAATTATTCTAATCATGAACAGTATGTAAAAGAGCAGTGCTACTGATACTGTATCAAAAGAAGTATTTTGTTTTGATGTAGAATTAGACCTTTTTTTAATGGGCTGTTAGCTCTGATCGGAACTACTTACAAGTTTCCTTAGAACCTTTACCAAAACCTTCTTTTACTTCCTCATAATCATCTAATTAAACCTGTTTTTCCTTAAACATGATTTAAGATTTATTTAATGAGCTTTCAAAGCAATAATAAATACATGTGGTTCAAAATGCAGGTATTCTTTTAGAGACATTATTTAAAAATATAAAATCTCACACTTGTTTATTCTTTTAAAAAATATTTAAACAAGTAGTAGCATGCAATGCGTACTATTTTATTCTTTTTTCCATGTGACAAATTCGGGTAATTTCAGAGCAAGATATGTAGAGCTACCTCATTTTTTTATGGCTATACAATATTCCTTTCCTTACGGTACCATCATTTATTTAACTAGTCCTCTATTGATGGATGAATGGGATGTATCCAATATTTTGTAAGGCCGTAGTCCTTGTAGAGATATCATTTCTCACACTTGAGAGTTGTGAGTATGTTAATAGGATAACTTCCTAGAAGTAGAATCACTGCTCCAAAGGGAATATGCATGTTGAATTTGGATAGATACTGTTAAATCACCCTGTATAGATGTCAAATCACCCTCTATCACCAATCTATGCTACCTCCAGCTCTGTATGACTGCCAGTTTCCCACAATCTTGCAATCTAATATAACATGAATATTTTTTATTTTTTCCAATCTGATATCAGTTACTTTGAAAATAATCCTTATTCATTATTGCTCTTGTAGGCTTTGTTTAACCGATAATATTGCAACTATATTATTTTCTATTATTTTTATTGAAATGTACAGTATTTAATCTATACTATTACCTAATGGGAGTTATGGGTTTGTCTGATTAACTGTTATTTGTACTCATTTCTATGGATAAAATACATTTCTGATTATAAACATCTGGTTGACATTAAACTTTTTTTTAAAATTTAATGTAAAATATATATGCTGAAAAATGCATAAAAACTACTGAAGAATTGAATGGATAATTGTAAGTGAACATACACATAATAACCATGTAAGCCATGAAAGCGAGATGTCCCCAGCTTCCAGAAGCCCCCACACACACCCCCACCCCATGTGCCCCTCCCTGGTCATAACCCCTCCTTTTCCGCTGGAGGGAACTATTGTTCTGACATTCATAATAATACCATCCTTATTTTTCTTTATAATTTTACCTTCTACTCATATGTATGTGTTCCTAAAACAATATAGTTTCAGTGTGGCTGTTTTTAAATTTTATATTAGAGTCATACTGTGTGTGTGTGTGTGTGTGTGTTTTGTTTCTGTCACTCAACACCTATTTTTATGGAAATCATCCAGACTGATGTGTAGAGTTGTTCATTCATTTTCACTGCTGTACAGTAAGTAGTCCATTGTATGAATATACCACAATTTATTTGTCCATTCTGTACATGGGATGTTTAGGGCTATTCTGAACTATGCTGCCATGAATATTCATATATATATATATATCCTTGTGTGCATGTACTGGAGTTTCTCTCAGGTGCAAAACTAGGAGTGAAATTGCTAGGTGAAAAAATTGTTAGGTGTTAGGATATGTATATATATACATATATATATCTATATATATATATAGATATATATCTTCAACTTGACTACATAATGTAAACTATTTTTTTAAATACTGGCACCAAATTTACATGCCTACTAATACAGATGAAATTTTCTGTCGCTCTGAATTCTCACCTCTAATTGACATTGTCATATGTCAAAATGTTTGCAGGTCTGGTGGGTATGTAGTAATGTCTGCTTATGGTTTTAATTTGCATTTCCCTAATTACTGATGACATTGGACACCTGTCATATCGTTGTTGGGCCTTTGGGTTTTTCTCTTTCATGATGTGCCTGTTTAAGCCTTTTGCCCCTGTATCTAGTGAGTTATCTGGGTTTTTTTTCCTATACATTTTTCAGAGTTCTTATATTTTAGATATCGGTTCTTTGCTTGGTTATACATGTTGTAAATACCTGTTCTCACTCAGTGGCTAGTCTTATTGCTTTCTTTATTCTGTCTTGATAAACATGTAATTTGATATTTTAAAGGCAATACATTTGTAAGTTAGAGGCTCATTTGATGTTACATGAGACATTTCTTACTTTTCGTACTTTAAAACACAATTCGCCATTTATTTCTCCATAGAATAGTGTACCAACATGAAGACTTTATATATAATTCAGTTTTCTGCCAATCCCTAAGTATACCTCTGTTTTATTGAAAGAATAAGAACTAGTTGACTTTTTGAAATGTATCTGTCTATTTTGCCCTATACATTATGTGACCGGTAATACAGCTAAAGCAATGAAATGTGTTAGGAAAAAAAAATGATAAAAATACACTGCATTTGGAACTTGGCTCTCCGACAAGCAAAACCAAGACCTCAGCAGGTAGTCTTTATGTAGCAAAACTAAGCATAACTGCTCACCAGAAAGCTTCTTGAATCCTAGTTTTATACATAATTATTCCCGTCTTGGCCATCTAGTTACTTAGCCCATAAGAAAATTAAAAGAGAAGAAAGTTATTTCTATAGAGATACAATAATAGCTACAAAGGCTGTGAGGTACTGACAACAGGAGAAGCAGCAGAAAAGCTCGGAAACAAAAGCTGATGGGGGAATTAAAATTCCAACAGTTTAGTTCCATTTAGTGAAGATACAAATAGTGCTATGTGGATGTTGCAATACACATAATTGTTACTCCAGTTGGTATTTGTAATTGTCAACAGAAGGGGAAATTATATTCAACGTACTCTGCTTAAGAAGCCAGAGATGTAAAGATATTCATAAAAAAGGTTAAAATGGGAAGAAAAGATGTTGGTGTTTACCTTTAGTTATCAAGGAAAGTTCATTATCCTGACAGGCCCATTTCCCAAGGGTTGTGGAGAGCTGAGGTTATGCTGACTGTGGCTTTCTGGAACGATGGGTCAAGGTGAACCTCGGCTTTTCTCAGTCCTAGTGGCTGGCTCCAAAAGACTGATGCTGCACCCCTTGGGCATTTATTGAGCGTCTGTATATAATCCACTCTACTCCAAGCCACTGTCCAGTCACACATGGCCTGTGAAAGCTGCCACTGACTGGTCCCCAGACAGTCACTCTTACCTCCCTCTAATCTCCTCTCTCCTCTGCAGCCAATGTGATCTTAAAATGCAGGCTCTAGGGGTAAAAAATATAACTATTGCACTATTTTGCATTGTTTTGTACCTGAAACTAATTTTTAAAAAAATTTTTTAAAATGCAGGCTCTTTCCATCGCTTTGTAGCTTCAAGCCCTTTGATAGCATCCCTCTGCTCTTAAGATGAATACCAAAATCCTCAGTGTGACCCATGAGGGCTGCATGGCCTGGACCTGGGCCCACTTCTCCGGCCTCACTGGAGCCACTCTCCCCCTTGTTCCCTGCCTGGCAACCTCCCTCGCCTTCCTCGAATGTGTCAGGTTTCTTCCCAGCTCAGGGCCTTTGTTTCCTCTGCTTGGAAACTTCTTTCTCCTCCCACGCCTCAGCCCACCCCTCTTACCCTCTCTCTTTTCTGATCCCAGCCTGTCCTGACTCTCTGACTAGGTCTCCTCCTCAAGTCACATCTCTCACTACACTCGGGACTGTTATTTTTGGTACCTAGCACCGTTAGTGTAAGCATTTGTGTGGTTGTGTGGCTGCCTCCTCCACCAGACTTTAAGCTCATGAGGGCAGAGATGCACGTTTTATCCCTCCACTGCATCACCGAATCTAACTACTGATTCATAGGAGGTGCTTGGTAAATAGTTGTTAAATGGATAAATGAAGAACAAATAAGCACAAGGTGCTACGGGTGAGAGAGAGATCTAGAAATTGAGACTGAATATAATTAAGAAAAGCAAACTTCTAGTTTGGTAAGGCAGAGAAGTTTCAGCATTAGACTTTCCTAAGCGGGTAGAATTTATCCAGGCAACATTGGTATTGGAGGTAAGGGTCAGGAAGAAAGGAAAATATAAGATAGTTTGGGGCACACAGAGTAGGTATGCCTGGTCAAAGTTCAGTGAGGTGAGCTGTGGGAAATAAAACTAGAATGATTGGTTGGGTCACACCATGGCAGGCCCTGGACTCTGTTCAAAGGAAATTAGACTTTAGTGATTAACACCCAAGAAACATTGAAGGGTTGTTGCCATTTTTTGTTTTGTTTTGTTTTTCAGCATGATGGTTACAGAATTACCTTTCTCTTCACCTGGATGCATCACTGTCTTTTTATCCACTCATTCTTCCTCTAGACTCAGAAAGAGTCTAAGGTTAACCTACCCACAATATCCTGAATCTCATCTTTTAGACCCACCCCCAGTAGATCAGTTCCACACCCCTTCTCTTTCTCCTATTATCCAACACCGCCTTTCCCTCTGCCATCTCCCGCGCTTGTTACTCCATGCTCCCAGTGAGGTCTGCACTTGAACTTCTACTCCTGATTCTTCCGCCTCCCCCACCTTCAACAATGGTTTCTGTTGCTCCCGTTCTGATGCTTTGACAAAAATTCCAAGATTATATTTCTTTTTTTTTTTTTGAAGATTTTTTTATTGGGGGAAGGGGAACAGACAACTTGCTGTCATATTTTGTTCTTCAGTCTAGTTGTGGGGGATGTTGCTTCACTGGCCCAAGCTGGCACCATCATTGCGCTCTTCCTGGCGAGGCAGATCAGTCGCCGGCCTCTGGACGGCCGCTCACGCTGGCTGCTGGCTACACACGGTAGCCCATGGCAACCCACTGCAGCAGTGGCTGCAGCCTACCCCGTCGCTGGCAACTCACGGCAGCCCAGGTCCAGGTTGAGCTGTTGTTCAGCATCTTAGCTGTAGAGGGCAGTGTCACTGGCCCTCATATGTGGGATCCGAACCCTGGCCCTGTCGCATCCCAAGCCAGCTCTTAACCAACGCACCACTTGGCCGGCCCCTCTAAGATTATATTTCTGAAGTGACTTTACTCCTAGTGGCAGTTTCATATCCCTTTATGCATCCCCTCACCACATTTTTTGAGCACCTCTTTACCAGGCACTGTTCTAGGATGGAGATGCAGCCGTGAAACTAAACAGGCCAGTCCCCACCCTCACAAACGCTAAGTTCTACTGAGGAACCAGAAAACCAACACGCAAATACAAGACTAACTGGTGACATAATGAGCACTATTACTGCTGGGTGCAGCGATTGTAATCGGTCCCCTGTATGTTACAATTTTATGTCTGGCTTTTCCTCAGTCTCAGCATCAGAAAATGATTTCCTTCTTCTCTCAAACTAGTAGCTTGGTTTGACTTCCCTATTTGTGATGGAAAGCATGATGTTCCCAGTTACCCAGGTTTTATCTGCGGATTTATTTTTGGCATATTCCCTGAGAGCCTATCTGTTGCCAAGTCCTGAAAATTAGTCTCTCAAAATTTCTGTCGCACCACCCCAGTCAGGCCTTACTTACCCTTTGCTTAAATCCTTTCAGTAGCCTCCTAAATGGCCCTCATGCTTTCTGGGTTTTTTGCCCCTGCATTTTATCTTTTCTGCTGACACCAGAGTCATCTTCCTAAAACTTCTTTCAACACCTCACTTGTCTTTTAAAAGCCTTCACTAGCACATTTACTTAGGATAAAGTACAGGTCCATCTCCAAACACAGTTATATGGCTTTCCCTCCTACACGTGATCCTTTAGAGACCCTTGTCTATTTATTTATTACACACACTCTAATGCACCTACATTAGATCGAATCGTATGAAATTGCCATTTTTGTATAATGGTCGAATATTGGCAATTTATATGTTTCAACCTACTGGCACTTATTAAGTCATTGGTCGCCTGTATGTCTTGTTCCCAAGTTACATTGTGAGTTCCTTGACAGTCATGTCTTGGTCTTAATGATGCTCCTATCTGTCCTGTCTGTGTCAGCATCTGGCACATAGTAAATAGTGGCAACCAATGCTCCCTCCCATGTCATGCTTTGCTCCTGTGGCTTCCACCTCTGTGTGCCACTGGCTTCGCCTGGTCACATCGGGTGCTCCCTTCACTGCCAGCCTGACTCATGCCTCCTTCATGGAAACACTCACTGTTCCCCCACATTAATCTCCCACCACTACCTCTGAGCCACCAATAGTGCCCTCCGTTTCCCAAATCAAATACAGTTGACCCTTGAACAACTGGGGGGTTAGAGGCACTGACCCCAAGCACAGTTGAAAATCCACGTATAACTTTTGACTCCCCCAAAACTTAACTACTAATAGCTTACTGTCGACCAGAAGCCTTCCTGATACCATAAGCAATCAATGAACACGTGTTTTGTATGTTATATGTATTATATACTGTATCTTATAATGTAAGCTAGAGAAAAAAATGTTATTAAGAAAGTCATAAGGAAGAGAAAATATATTGACAGTACTGTATGCATTTATTTTGAAACATCTACATATAAGTGGACCTGCACAGTTCAAACCCATGTTCACAGGTCAACTATATTATTTTTTTAACTTCCATGGATCACGTTATATGTTTTACTTTGTATTTGCCACATCGCCTAGCATAATGTCGCACTCTTAAAAGTGAGTTGGGAGATCTCTGTTTCTAGCCCTTACCTGTCACCCTGGGACCAAGTACCCGATTTCCAACTGTCTATGGCATAACTGCACTTGAATGACGACTGCCCCCTACTCAACAGAACTGAAACTAAACTCACCCTCTATCCTCCCCCAGATCTGCTCCTTTTCTAAGACCCCTGTCCATACCTTGACCTCGAAGCTATCTTGGTTTTCCTTCAGTCTCCATCCTCCTCCTGAACTGACGTTCCAACAGATCATCGCAGTGATGGCACATTCTTCAGCCCGGCTCTAGATTTTCATATAGAATGTACAGTGTACCCCTGGGAGCTTCGAGAAGAGAAGCGTGACTCCCAGACCACAGTAACATTCCCTGGGACCTAGGCCTCCGGATACACACCCCCTCCCCTGGTCCTGCCCCTTCACTGGGTCCCTAGCTACCTGCAGACCTCTCCTCGAACATGTTTTCTGATAGGTAGTTGCGATGTTCTTCACTAAAATATAATCTTTCCAATTCTAATCTCCTTTGTCTACCAACCTGTACTGCACCACTGTGTTTCCAGAATGATTTCTCTGTCCTGGTAACTGTTTCTGACCTCAGGAAAAGCGTTGTCAGAATGCGTCTTCGTTATTAGAATGCTTTCTGGAGCCCCTTCCCTCAGCACTTTGTGGGACAGCATGTTCTTCCAGTTTTCTGTCGTTTCCCAGTTTTCTGTCTCTGCAACTGAATCCCAAGATGCACGGAGACAGGCTCACGTGTGCTACCTTGTGTTATCAACAGTGCACTGAGATAGAGTCAGGCTTTCACAGAAAGTGCTCAGAAAATACTTGTTTCAATGGCATGTTATGTGTAGAACATCTTTTATGTTTATTTATGAATTGGTGTCTCTAAATGTGTTTTCCATATACTCTCTAAGAAGTATTCTTCTATGTGGTCTGGGAGGCGGGGTTATCTGGGATAGTTTCCCTGGCCATCTGCCCGTGAGATTACAAACCAATAAGCCATGTGCCCCAAAAGCCTGTGGCTGTGGCCGGCACAGGGGGAAGGGCCTACCTGAGCTGTGGTCTGCCGTCAGCTTTCTTTGCCACCTGCTTGGGCTCTTCCTTTTCCCTCTAAATATGAAGACTCACTTTTCTGTTAAACATAAAACAGAAATGTGTATGTGCATATATGTGTGTGTATTTGTGTTTATGTATGCATAATACATATATGTGTATATACATATGTGAACGCATGTGTGTGTATATGAAGGAAATACACCAAAATATAAATAGTGGTTATTTCTGGATGGTGACTTTTTCCAAATTGTCTATGATAAGAAAATTACTATTATTAACAACAACAAAAAAAGCCCCTGATATTATTTTTAAAGGATAGAAAGGGACACGATTATTAGGTGGTTGCTGAGGTCCCCCCTCGGTGTGCACCATGGCCAAGCAGGTGCCTGGTAGGGACACACACCACAGGACAATTGACTTCGCCTCAGTGTCTCAAGATGAGACAGAGTGACCAGAGACTGAATTGGGCTGATTTGCAGTCTAGGCCAAGGTTGTGAGCTGAGGAACCAGCAACTTTGTTTGTGAAGGTCAGGAGCTTTGGACGGTGAGAGGAATGAGAAGGGAAATTTCGGAGGTGGGGGAGGGGATGGTAAAGGGATGAGGAGTTCATCAGTGTTTTTCCCCAAACTCAGCTGTTCAGAAAAGGATGGAAAAGGTGAGGAAAAGCTTGAAATATACTTTCAAGTTCATGAAGGGATTTCATGAAGAGGTAGGCAGTGGGAGACAGAGAAAGCAGACATGTTTCAAGTTTGGTTTTAACGCCCTGTGATTCCAGAGGCAAGGGTGTCCAGAGTGACTCAGTGTGAGGACACTGGAACTCGGGTTAGGAGTGACAGAGAGCTTCCATTAAGGAAACGGGTGACCCCTGAATGGGGTTTCAAAAGGGGGTTCATTATTAGGCCAAGGCCCAGCCTCCCCCACCCCCCACCGTCCCCTCTCCCCTCATCTCCCCCAGTCTAAAGGCAGATGGAACATTTTTTGATAAGAATTCTGGATAAGGAGGCAGTTTCTAACCTTTCTGAACTTGAAACAAAAAAAATTACATGAGACAAATCTGTTCAAGGATGTTTCTCCCACACTGCCTAGTTTCACAGTTTTTTCAGAGGGTTCCCTGAGCAGAGGGAGAAACGGAAAGAGGAGAACCAGGGAGACTGACTCTTGCTCTTTCTCACTGTGGCTGATTTCTTCTCTCTGGGGCAGTGTGCTGGAGGTGGGGGCGGCCGGCCTGTCCCTTGGGAGGGAGCACAGCAGAGCACGCCTAACTCGGCTCCCCCTTGAGGCCTTCCTGCCCGCCGCGAAGCTGCTCAGCCAACAGGTCCTTATCAGTAACCTCCTCACAGAATTGACAATGAGAAGCATGGGCAGCAAACACAGACATCTAGAAGCCAAAGGGAGGCCGAGCAGGCAGAGTAGAAAGCATGAAAGAACAAATAAGGTCACGCAATGAGTACTTGAAAAAGAGCTAAACTGAAAATACATTTCATGGTGTGTATGCCTTTTCCATATTCACAATTCAGTGTTTTTACTAGCCTGTATCTCAGTTTTTAATTCTGAGGGCTACATCAAGGAACATTTCCAGTCTGGGATCTAATTTGAAATTTGAGGTGGAGGAACTCAAACAGCACAGAAAGTCCCCACCAAGGACACCCTCCCCCCATGTGACAGGAGAGATACAGTCCTTTCCCTCAGAAGTCCCTGCTACAGTTGGGCAGGCAGAGAAAGGCACAAAGCCTGCCTGCAAGGAAACCATCCAGAGCATGAACCCTTGACAGGAACAACTGCCTTTCCCGTTGAGCTCCTGATCTGACCCTGGCGTTTGATGTGTGATCTCTCACTTGATCTTCACCGCAGTTCTTCAAGGTAAGTATCATTATCCTCATTTTGCAGGTGAGGAAAATGTCACTCAGAGAGGTTAAATAACTTGCCCAGGGTCACACAACCAGAAAGTGGCAAAGCTGAGATTTGAACCCACGTCCTTCTGACGTCTGCTATGTACACTGTTCTCCTCTGGCCACGTTCACTAAAGGAAACAATTGGACAATTCAGACAAAGACACACGAAGTTACATTTTGGCCCAAACGGTGTTAAGTGCTATCATTTCCCCCATTCCTGATCAACTGAATGAAACATCCCTAGAACACAACCGAAATCACAACTGAATGAAACAATACCAAGAACATTCCATGTTTCGTGTGTCGCCTGTGTCGTTTGCTCACTGACATCTGTGCCTAGAGAGCAAGGCATGAGTCAGGAGTCTGGAGGAGGCTGTTCATTATATCTTGGCCATGGGAGTAGTAATTCCAGCATATCCCTGCCTCAGAGATTTCCTAATCCATCAGACGGAAACACCCAGAACATATAGTCAACTGAAGATGCATTTAAAATTATATCGCAAAATAGTTGCCTCAAACTATTTGAGGAACAAGAAAGGGTATAAATATATAATGTAATAAATATGTTCCCCACTTGTGGCTATGTTTATTACCCTGGATGTCCAATAATGTCTCTTACATACCCAGAGACTGCAGGAAGCGCTCTGTAGCTCAGAAAGCTTCTACTATGAGTGCCTGGTAGTAGCATGGGACCCACAGTATGTTAAAGAAATATGTACAGTATTTCTGTGAAGGGATCTTGAATAGTGAGAGGGGGGAAATCTCAATATATGCTCCTCCCCCCTCCACACATACAAAATGCTGGGAGGTCTGATTAATAAAAACCACTGTCCTATTGAAGTGGATCTCGCTGATTCTTGCTTCTCGAGGAAAATGCCAAAAACAAGGGCTTTTGGACAGTGTGTGTTTGGCAGATGTGAAAATGCAGTTGAAATACTGCAAAACTCAGATTTTCCAGCAATAGAGTGGTTTCCAAGCTAGGTGACCCCTAGAATTACCAGGAAAATATTTCAGAAAATGAACCCCAGACCCAGCCCTGGACTACTGAATCGGAATACCAAAGGTAGAGGGTGACTGGACATGAAAGATATATGTGAATTCCAAGCTGAGAGTTATTTTTGAAATAATAGAAGTCATTAGTGTTTCAAAATTTTTTAATGACCTTTTTTTCACACTTCCACTTAAACTTTTCCCATTTGTCCTTTCCCTAGGCCAGATTTTTTTTCTTTAATCCTCTCAATGAGATCATGAATGGCTGTCATTTTTTAAGTTTACTCTTTCAGGCTACCAACTAGGCTGTATAAACTAATGGCTTTCTATGTACGTGTCTGTGTTTTCTCAGGGCTTTAGAGAACAAGTGTTCAGTTTGCCCACATGCATTTATGAAACCATCATCAGGCAGATTTGCAGGTGCACAGAGACAATCACAAGTTGAAGTTTAAGAGGGGATCAATTGTTTTCTGCAAAACCTAATGAATATATATATATATATTATAATAAAGTGACTCAAACCACTTCTGGTTAGGTCCTCGAGGATAAAATGGATCGACCTCAACATATGTGAGTCAGGATGTTTTTCAAGAGCTTTGGAATCCACAAACACACAAATATCATTTGTCAGATGGATTCTCCTTTACAAGAGGCATCATAGCACAGTGGTAAGGAGAGCTTTGGAATCAAACCACCCTCAGTACAGATCTTACCTCCTCCATTTGCCAGTTGTATGATCCTGGGCAGGACCTCTCAGTACCTCAGTCTGCAAAATGGGGGTAATGATATTACCCACCCCGTAAGGTTGTGGTGCAAATTATGTGAAATGATGCATGCCAGACACTCAGCACTTTGCCTGGCACATGCTAAACACTCAATAAACATTAGCTATTAATAACAAGGACAAAAACAATAATGACATAAATTAGATAATAATGATGACAATAAACATATTTTTAAACTGTTCTTCCCCTTTAGAATTTTAACCACTATATGAAGAACAGAATGTCAAACCAGTATTTATAAAACTATTCAATTCTGCCACTAAAATAAATTCCATAGACCTTATAGCACATCTGTAAACCAAATTGGTAATGACAGTGAATTGTGATGTGGGGGACTAGCTAATCCAGACAGCTGATGCCACCCCACCCCCCATTAAAGTAATGTAATGTAATGTGATATGAAATTCAGAAGACCCTTTTGCCCATGCAGAGGTGAGCTCAGTGGTCACCAGTACCTACGCTATGAGTCATTTCACAAATGCGTGTGTATAGCTCCTGGCTTTCTTCAGAATCTCATCTCCCTCCAAGTCCTAAGTACCCCCTGTCTTCCTCACAGCTCAGGGTAACCAGCACTTGAACTTGATGCTGAAGCATTTTCTCTCCCTGCTTGAGCAGTTTTTGTCTGGCTGGAGCTCTTGCTAAGGGGGTTTGAGACTGTTTTTCTCATTTCTATATGGCAAGTATGACGGAGCCTTTGAGATCATGAACTGAGCTATGGTCAAATGTGAGATCATGCTCTTTAATTTATCTTGAACTTTTCTCTTGGCTAAGAGCCATTGCTATTTAGAATATGTCACTTCTCCAGTTTCCCAAGAAGTTGACTTTCTTTGAGCGGCCGTTGTTCTTAAAGAAACAGTGATCCCGTTACTTCAGATGGCCCAGTAGAGATGATGTGACCAAATTGGTCACATATCATGGCTCCCTCATTAGTTCACTCTCTCCCTCAGTGTGATCTGTTCCCTCAACGGGCCTTGCAGCCTGCATGAACCAACCTCATGCCTTGGAGAAATTACAGATTGCCACATGTCTTGGACCCTGGAAACACTTGAAATAATGAATTTTAAGTCCATTACTGCTAAAGATCTGCTACATGAATGGGTAAACTTTTCTGAGTTTTTTTCCCCAATTGAACGTTATAGCAAGACTTGTTGGTAGGGTATAGGGACACTAAAAGAGTTGAAACAAGAAAACAAAACAAAAAGGTATAAAATAAACACTCATGATCACTGCCACTAGGACCTTATATTTAATGCATCCCTATTTATATATTCCTGGCTCTACTCCTGTTTATATGTCTGGGATATTGAGAAGCCATTGCAGGACTGGTCTGCAGGGAACAGTGTATGGGTTTGAGCCCTGACAAAGTTAGTGAGAGGGGCCAGTCAGCCATCCTCATCTGGGTCCTGGACTTGGTTGGCTCCTTCTGAACCTTCAGACCAAAGAACATCCCACACAGCACTCCGCTTCCCCCATTTCCTCTCGTAACAAAATGATTATGTATTTGCCACATTACACTCTGTGCATTGGGTTGCTAGAAATACAGTAGGTTGCACTGATGACTTAACTCTGTTTTCTATAAAGAACTACGTGATCTCATGCAGATTTTTGCAAAGTCATATGCAAGTCACAGAGCCCCGGCCCTTTTCTTAACAGGATGGCAACCTTGTTCCTCGGTGGCACCTGGGACCTGGAGATCCTTTCTCCACTTACGTTTAGCGCGCAGCCTGGGACTTGTCCCTGCAGCTCTCCGGGTTAGCCGTGCCGCCGTTGAGACCTCCCACCTGGACTCCCATCACCCACCTCTCTTGAGACTGCTCTGGCAGGGCTGGTGTGGGGTGCAGCCTTTGCTCAGAGGGCAACACGTTCCAAGCAAAATCTGCCCATCTGGGCCATGGGCTCACCCCTCAGAGCTCCCCGCTTCTCTGCTGGGTGCAATTCGAGATTGCCAAGCTCCTCTCCAAAGTCTAAAATGGTGGGACAGTAGGGAACTATGAGAGGCCTCATGACCCAAGGTACTTCCCCTAGCTCCCAGCCTAAGCAACAGGTACCCCAGGCCCTCACTGCCCTAGAGGTCTGCAGTGTGAGTGGACGGGTTCATCAGAGGGACATACGGGTCTCTGGAGTTTTTCTCCAGGGTGAATGTTTCTATTGCCAGTGGCCCCCGACCTGGAAAATCCCATCTTTCTCATCGAGCCTGCCTCCCCGACATCATGAAAAAAGAGGGGGCAGGAAGAAGGGGTGGTTTATGATGGAGAAGAGGAGGGTTAAGGCTAGCTGTTCCCAAACATTGGCAACAAGCACTTCCCCAGCTTCTGTTTCCTTCAGCCTCCCCGGGTTTTGTCACGATTCTGTAGCGCCTCCCTAACCTCACTCACTCCTGAGGTCTCTGGCTCCAAGACCGCTCTCCTAGCATTCAGTTTCTTCCAGATTACCCTGTCGGGGGTGTGCACGGGAAGTAAGGGAATAAATGAAACCATCCGGTCACACGCTGATAGTTGTTGAGACTAGATGATGGGTACGTGGGCATTCATTATACCATTCTCCACTTTTGTATATGTTTGCAATTTTTCATAATAAAAAGTTAAATAATAATTAAAAAAAAATCATCCAGCTTCCAAGACACTCAAGAGAGAGCCCCAACCCTAATACAGAGTTTCCTGGAAACCCCATACCAAGGCAAGAGGCAAAGATGATTCCATTACATATATATAAATATATACATATATATATTGATTTTCTAATTTTTTAAAGGCCTACTGCTTTATTTTCAATAGATTAAACCTTATTTCTAAGAGGTCCCAAAGCTGGGCTTACTTCTCCCAGCTGGGTTACGGGGGAGGGCTAGGGAAAGGATTCCTTAAAATCCTGAAAGTTTACACTTCCATGTATCTCACAATCTTATTGTGAGGATGGGACTTGTTCAGTGTTCTGAACTTTGTGGAGGAAATGTGCTCTCAATTCAAAGAGTCATTCTCTGGAATTGCACCTGGCTCAGGAAAGGACTGTCTTTGTACTTGAATTTAAATCCAATGGAGAACCTTAACACGGGCATTTGCATGACTGAGAATTGCTGCTGTCTTTTTTCCGTATGTCACTTTCTTGAATGTGTTCTAATAAAAATGATTCTAAAGCAGGCTGTTGAAATACAGTGATTTATAAATACTTTCTGTTGAGTGCTGAGGCCCTTAATTTTCTACCAAGAATCTACCCCATTCCACTTTCTGGAAAGATCTGTCTAGCTGGGGACAGATGCCATGAGCGTACGTCTGGCATGATGGCGGCACCACTGCAATTACAATCACTAATAAGAATTATGTCAACCACAGCAATTTTGTCTTCTGGTTGCCTAGCAGCAGAATTCATTTTCCAGAATAGAGGTGGCCATATGGAGCAGACGAGTGTGGTGGGGAGAAAGTGGAGGAGGTAGGACAGGAACAGGAGTGTAATTCATCCTCCAGGAAGCGGGGGAGGGGGCAAGGTAAAAGGAGACACCAGGGCAGCAAATAAGAAAGATAGGCAAAGTTCAAACTCGTTCTGTCCAGTGATAAATCTCAGCACGTTGAAATGATAATCGATTGTTAAATTTTATTTACAAAATTGCACCATAGCACATTACAAATGTCAAAATCTCATTAAGCAAACTGGAAGCAAAAGGAGAAAATATATATTTCCAAAGACAGATATTTTAAGAAACACTTTTTATTCCAATCTTTATCCCCCTTGAGCCAGGCTGGCTAGGGCACTCCCATGAGCCAGTTCTTTGGGAAAGGGAGCATTTTTAAAAACCTTACAAGGGCCAGGGAAGGCAGATCCAGATAAGGAGGCTTCCATTTACTGAGCAACTTTTTCATACCAGAGACTGGGAAGGCACTTAGTATACATTATCTCCTCTAATCTTCACAGCACCCTGATAGGCAGGCAGTACTCTCTTCATTTTCCAAATGAAGAGGCTGAGGCTAAGAGAAGTAAATAGCTTGTACAAAGTCATAAAGCTAGAAAATAGCAGATCTGTGATTCAAATTCGGTACTCGGTCCCCATACCCATGCTTTTGCAAGCCACAGGGCTGATGGTCCCATGCCCAGCCTGGGCTGTCCCTTAACACTGCCATGGTCTTCACTTTAATGAACTGTGCAACTTCTATATGCCCTGAGGGCTGGGGGAGAGCTAGAGTCAGCATCTTGCTCTTCCTTGTGTAGTTGGAGATCTCTTCCTAGCCAGGGTCTTTGCCACCCACATCCACGTACATGTGACTTAAGTTGTGTAGAGCACAGGCTGATGAGGCTGAGAGCACCATTTGGTTTTCATAGGGATGTGCTCACTCATCAAATAGTTGAGTGCCTATGAGTGCTGAGCATTATGAACTAGGTAGGCAAATATAGACTCAGCCCGTGATCACGGAGCTTACCAGTGGTGGGACAGACCTTAACCAAGTAACACATGAATGGGTAGGTAATTACAACTGGAAGGGACCTTGGAGATCAACAGGTGAAACTGAGACCCAGAAATGCTGAGCAGTTTGCCCAAGACCATATAGGAAGTTAGGGGCCAAATGAGGACTAGAACTCAGAACTCCTGATTTTATTCATAGACAACTTTTATCCCTACCTTGTCACACTCTAATCTGTTGTGCACCCATAGACTGCCCCCTAACCCTGGCCAGCCATATAAACATGATCAATCAGTATGCTCTCCCCATGCCTAAGAAAATCCAGACAGCACATTTCAGAATGATAAACCAATATAGTGAACCAAACCCCTGAGAATGGCATTCACCAAGCCTTGTTTGCAGAGTTATCTCAGAGCCCAAAGCACGAACAGAGAGGCTAGGCTCCCATGCTATAGCAATACTGCCTACTAAGGATGCTCACAGGTGTCTCATTGTTTGGCTGTGACACCAATATTTTCTCATCTCCCAAGTTCAGCAATCGTTCATTCACTCATTAATTCAGATATTTATTGAGCACCCACTAGGTGTCAGGCATAGTTCTCAGAGCTGGGGGCACAGCAGTGAACAAAACAGACTGACCCTTGTGAAGCATACATTCTAGCTGGGGGAGAAAGATAGTAAACAAAATAAAAAAGTAAAGAATGCAGCATGTTAGAAGGTGACAAATGCTACAATGAAAAATAAATCAAGAAAGGGAGGTAGAGAGTGCAAGAGGTAGGGATGTATTTTTCGGTAGGGTAGTTGGGGAAAAAGATCTCCCTGAGAAAATGATGTGCTGGGTCATTTTACACACACACACACACACA
>NW_017731358.1:4981964-5013367 GCF_001890085.2 Hipposideros armiger | reverse complement strand
AGAGCCCAATTCCCAGCTTTCCCTTTTTTTCCTTTGAGCTAAAACAGTGGTTCTCAAACTTGAGTGTACCCTCAAACAGAGCCACCCGGAGGACTTGTTAAAACGTGGATTGCTGGGTCCACTCCCAAGTATGTGATTCAGTAGGCCTGGAGTAAATCCACAAATTTGCATTCCTGACAAATTCGCAGGTAATGCTGATGCTGCTTGCCCAGGGACCACACTTTTGAGAGCCACTAGGTTAATCTATTATAGCTGGAAGATCTCTGTAAAAATGAAACTAGCACCTGATAAAAGATGCATCCTTTCTTTAGGATCCATGGATATTATCAAAGTAGCTGTTCCAAGGGCAGGATCCTAAGAAATGTGACTCTTTTTTTTTTTTTTTTTAACTGAGGTAAGTTTCAGAAGCTACAGGAGAGGACCTCAAGCATGGAGGAGTTAGGGCAAAGGACAGATCCTGAAAAGGTGGTGACCACAATATTTCTTTGCTTGTCTATCAGTGCTCTGCATTTTCATAGCATTTAATACTTTTATAAGCCCTTTTGCCCACTGCTGTCTTTTGACACAGTGAACCAGTTAAGTGGCAGAACAGGTGTCATTATTACATTCTAATGATAAGAAAACTGAGACACACAGAGATCACATGGCATCCCTTGGGCATCAAGGATGAGAGGAACCCCACCTGTCTTACATCTAGTCCAGTGTTCTTTCTCCTTTAACACTCTTGATAACACTAGCTATAGCTTTCTCCTAGGGCCTCTACCCCAGGCCATTAAAATCCAGGACATATAGTCACTCTCTGCCTTTTGCTCTGTTCAGAATCCCACTTACTGCAAGTAGATTATTCATGTGGATGATTGTGGCAAATAGGAAGCCCTGCGTGAGTCCCCTCTGCTATAAACACATTTCTCCTCTTCTACTGCCAGGTATTGTTCAGAGGAAACGCTAACTCATTTTAATATTAGCCTAAGCTAGAACTAATCATTCTGAAAGCAAACCTGCTGGGGAAAAACACACATCATACTTCCCAGAGGCAAATAGAAATGGCATTTTGACTATAGGTACCATTGCCTCCGTTCCATTAGTAGAGATAATTGAAAGTTCTCCGTATTTCCAAAGCACACAGCAAAATGAAAGTGGATTTTGTTAAATCTGATGGCTGGTGAATCACATTTTCAAGTATTTAAATATACCAAAAAAAAAAGAAAAATGGACATGAAAGATAAAATCCTCCCTTCCAGCACTTGCCCTTCCGGTTCTTTTCTCCAGCCCTGCACTGATTTCTCATAGTGAAAGAGTGAGATCTCCGATTGAATGTCAAGACATGACCTTTCTCTTTCTTCAGTTTCCATACTGTTTTTGACCATCCAGGAGCTTAAAGTTTTAGAAGTTTAATTTCTAAAACCACCCTTATTTGTCTCTCAATCCATTGGTATTCTGACATCTTCCTCCAGTACTGCTATTGGGACCCCTCATTCAGTAAGCATTTATTGAACATTTAATGTGTACCAGACCCTGTAAGAGCCAATGAACAGGCCACAAAAGTGAGTTAGAAGTGATCCTGTCCTCAAAGAACATGGCATAATAGAATCAGTCTGTAAATTATACCGAATAATCAACACTGAAGTATATTGTAGATTAAGATTATAAACCC
This sequence comes from Hipposideros armiger, assembly GCF_001890085.2. NCBI lineage: Eukaryota > Metazoa > Chordata > Mammalia > Chiroptera > Hipposideridae > Hipposideros > Hipposideros armiger. Next base: position 5,011,713 of record NW_017731358.1, on the reverse strand, counting down.
ATGTGAACTTATTCCCATTTTTATTCTCTGTACTCACTGTGTGCTCAAATAAAGCGAACTGATGAGTTTATTTTACCTTCAACATAAAGGAAAGAAAATGTGCCTAGGAGGAGAAGAGTGGGGGAAGGCAGGGGCTCTACTCCATAGTTCTGAGTGCACATGGAGGTCTGGGTCGGCAGCTCAAAACGTGGCAACAAGAGGGCATGGGATCTAACATCTGCTGTAGATACTCCACATGTGGATTATAACAAATCGAATATGTGAGGCTCATAAAGCTTGGATGAGTAGAAATTCCATATTGATGAAAGATCCCATGTGAATGTGTTTTTGTTGAGTTTCAGATTCCAAAGTGTGCTATAAAAATGACTATTTCTTTAAAAAAAAAATACATAGTCATGCCCACTGCAACACAGGGACTAAACATATAAGAAAATAGATTGGGTTGGGGGAGATGGGGCAGGATACAGAGGATACAATCATTTGGGTCAGTGTTAGAGAATTCATGAGAAGAGATGCATGCCATAATCCAACAATGCATGTGTGTGTGCATGTGTGTGTGCGCGTGTGTGCGTGTGTGTGCATTTGTGTGCGCGCACGCGCATGTGTGTGTGCCCGTGCGTGTGCATGTCTGTACACAAATACATATGCATAGAAAGACGTCAAGGGCTAGTAAGATGGATTTTATGAGGATGTGAGACCTTTACATAAATTCCAAATTCAAAAAGGAAGACAGGCTTACAAAACCAAAAGCACCATCAGAAGATAAGGATAAGAGTGTAGTTCTGGTGACTACGCGGCTGAAGGGATGCCGCAGACACCCCTTCTTCCTGTTTATATTGGGGCACCTGGACGTGCAGCAGCTTGTGAAAGCAGCTGCTCAGGCTCTGACTCTGCTCTGTTGTAGGTTGGGCTTTGCGCATAGTGGAATCCCTGGACAGGGACTCCGGGCAGATATGCAGCTGGGTCTCAGATCTGTTCTTTGAACCCTATTTCTGGCAGCTCTCAAAGCCTGTCCTGACCCTGGAAGGAGTTTTCACAGCACAGGTGCTGTATCCAGGCTTACCAATGACCATCGAGGGTGCTAGAGTCTTGGTAATATGGTCAGGCCTCCAGTGGGCAGGTGTGGTCATGGATGGTGGTAGCCAGAGAGAGAATGTACAGGGTCAGAAATAGCAGTGATGGGGAGAGGGTCTCTATGTATCTGCCTTTGAGTTTCTGGGGTGTTGGAATAAGGAGTGTTATTCTATTCGTAAGGATGTCCGGGATTCTGTTGCCTGCCAATGGTGACCTTTTAATGGACCTTAGACCCAATCCTAGTGTGGAGTTTTTAGATGTGGCTGGGCTGAATTCTGCTGGGTGGTTGTTCTGTCACACATCGTGGTAAAAAGAAGTCCCGGGGTGGGGTGGGGCTAAAACCTAGTGGATGTAAAAGTGGGGATTCGATTTCACTGGTGTGGCACTCTCACGCTGAAAGTCACCCATGTGACTTTCAGGGGTCACATGGCACTCCAGGGGTTGCTTTGGTATCACCTAGATTCGTGAGGCTTTGCATGGGCACCTGGGCCCTGGGAGGAGCAAGTGGTGATAAAATTGATTTACACAGCTAAGTTCTTCAAGGCTGACTGGAAGTTGGCCATGTAAATAGGAGGCTTTGTACTTCCCAGAATCTTCCTGCATTTTCATTTGGTATTGCAGATACTGAAATCCTGCTTTATTCTTTGGTATTTCTGGGACTATCCAAACAACAAACTTGTTGGAGAGTCATCAATATAGGCCTCAAAGCCAGACCATCAAAAATGATCAAATACTCTCATCCACTCTGCAAGGCCACATAGGCAGGCTTAGAAATGAAATAGGTCATTTAGGAGGGAGGCCCTTGCAGAGTCTGACTGGTTGGTTGGTGTTGCAAAATATAAGTGGTGCCATGCCTGCTTAATGGCAAAGCACAAGGTTGCTTATAGGGCCAGGCAGGTGCGTAGCCTGGGAGAGGCCATCAACCCAGCATTTCTAGCTTCTGAGAAAGAAATGATTCATAAATTAAAGTGAGAAGGTCATTAGCCCAATGATTCTGATGGTGTTACAAAGATGATTGCTTAGACTGTCACCACATGCCAGTTTCCCATCATGCACTAGACCTTGAATATGGCTATAATTGTCAGAAATCGGGCTAATTTCTCCTGGGTTAAATGTCATAAAAGAATGCATATGCCAGCAGAGGTAGGGGTGGAGTGCAAAGGGTTGAAATAGGATAGCATCAGTAGTTACATGGGACACAGTTGTCTCTGGCAAATGTTTGACATGAGGGAGGGGTGTCAAGGGTTATACCCAAATTAATGTGATAATTTGGGTTCCAGAGGGTCCCCTCAACTATCAGAGTCTATGGGAAAGGCTAATACATCCTCAAAGATCAATTAGGGGATCATTTGTCCAAAAAACAAGAGAATGGATATTGTTAATAATTAGTGACTCTTAATAATACTAGATATCCATCATGCCATTTATTTATTCAACAAATATTTATTGAGTGTATACTATGTGCCAGGCACTATGCTAGACAACAATAAGTACAATCACAAAATAAAAAAATAGACAAGAATTTCAACCTTCATGGAGCTTGCATCCTCGTGGGAATGTAGACAAGTAAAATATATAAAATGCTCGGTGATGATATATGCTATAGAGAAAAATATAGCTACAGGGATGGAATGAGAGGAGGACCTGAGTTCTGGTGACTGACCTAATCAGGAATACAGGGTATAACGAAATGAGTCCAAATGGTTTCAAGGCGATCGTGGTAATGAGGCTATGACTGTTGGATGGTTGAGGGTTCTGCTAGGAACACACACAAGGTTTTAGAAGTCTCTCTTCTTTACTCCCTGAAAAACCATGAAGGCTTATGGAGGAATAGTCTTATCTAGGCAGGAGCTCTTAGGTAAGATGGTCTCTCCCTCAGTCTTCATGCCTCCATTGGGGCCAGAAGAGTGCCCAGGGATGTGCCCCAGAAGCCAAGTGGGACCCCAGACTATTCCCTCAACCTCCACCAGGAAACAAAGGGAGCCTTTCTTAGGTGATATTAGCCTAGGTTAGAGGAACCTGCATCCATTCAGAGTGATGAGGATCTCACCTTGGTGGAATCAAACATCCCTCAAAGTTCACGTGGTGGGATTCTTGAAAGTAAATCAAGGTATAATCCAAGTATAAAATGAATCTAAGAACCAATAGTTCATGGAATACTATTCATAAATCTCTGGCAGCTCAAATCGGGCATTGCAGATTCTGAAGAGTGTGATATGATATTTGTTTTGTCCTTAATAGGTTTAAAATATGGATTATCTTTGATTACACACACACACACACACACACACACACACACACACACACACACACACACACAAACACACACTTGATTCCCAGAAGACTGAAGGGCCCCTCAGGTCTAGCTTGATAAAGATTCTCAGCAGCAGCAGGAAGAATAGTTTCCAACTACACCTGGTTGGGGACAAACCCCAGTCACCAGTACAAGGGCAGAGAAAGCCCCAGTTCTCTTGATCACAAAGAGCACAGGGCCCCAGGAGACCCAGTGATGAGGTACAAGAATTTATGCTTGAGTCTTGGGCCCACATCATAGATATATTCAACCCAGACAGCAGGAAGAACACTCAATCACAGTCGTGGTGTGACTGTAGCTTCCCCATTTCCTCTTCCCATTAAACTTAGGCAGCAGACTTGGTGGTTAAGGAGAAGCTGGCTCTCTCCTCCCAGCGGCATCGTTATGCCCTCAAAAGACGAGCTTTGAGGTTGAAGCCAAATGAGAGAGGAGCTGAGATGACCAGCAGATACGCCCTTCCATTCACTGGTAATTCACTGTGTTTCATCTAATGCTAAGCCTTATCTCTAGAGAGATACATTGCAAGACCAAGTGCAGAGAGTTGTCTGCCCTGGCTGTACAGAAAAATTAGTCTCACATGGTGTTAGTAGCTTCCCCAGAAAAAGGCTTCATGGGACGAGATTCATTCCTGCTCAGATCTTTGTCCAGAAGCCAAGTGGTGTAATGACAAACAAAACCACATTCTCCATGTGGCTATGAGAAATCCAATGTGGCATTTGGTTATTTTCTATTTTCTTGGATCAATACATGTGCTTAGTAGAGGTGTTCTGACCATACCTGGTGTGAGTCAACCATCCTTTGGCCTGTCCTGATAAAAATTTGGTTTTGAACATGCCTCAGACCTCATCTGTAGGAGGCAAAAACTTTTGAACTTGTACTTAGATGTAGATCATTAGCTGGATGAAGAACTAGTATAGCTTCATAGGATCCATGTCAAATCATACCCGTGATGGAATTTGCCATTGCTGCAGAGTGAGTTCCATGAGGGCAGGGATTCGTGTCTGCTTTTTTCACTGCTGTATCACTACTGCCTAGAGTAGTGCCAGACACGTCGGAGGTACTGCGAGTACGACTGCACAGTATGTAGAGCAAATGCAGTCTCCTTAGTGTGCAGAAATACAGAGAGAAATATTCTCTACTCCAGTGCAACTGGACTGGTAAGCAGGTGGCTTCATTGCAACACTGGGGAGCGGGAATGAACCTTGCAAAGCAATGTCATATTTAGCAAAAACAAGGAGCGTGCTGCTTGATTTCCAGATAATGCAAGAGTAGAAGACAGGTTTGGTGCATGATTTCACAGGCAAAGTTAAAATCTGGGATAAAGAGCCAGGATTGATAAACAGGAAAAGCAACTGAAGACTTAGCAAAGCTCCAAGGCTGAGAATCAAAGAAGCAAGTGGACAGTGGAAGGTCAAGTGCACAACCAGGTGTGGGAAACTACCATGTGGTTTGGTCACTGACAATTTAAAGAAATCTAATAAATGGTGACTCATTTAGCAACACAGTTTTTATCATGTTTCTTGTCCATGAATTTTTAAACGTACCACTTGACATCTGGGGTTCTGTAGATCATTTCTAATTAAGAATGCCAAATGGGAGGATTGAAAAAGGAAAAGCAGCAACCCAAGACAGCACAAGTTTCCCCTCCCCGCCCCGCCTCCCCCCCATGAAACAATTGCTATAAGAATTCAAATTTGAAAAGCTTCACATTTGGTTTGCTTCACTGAGTTGGTTGCCAATGAGAGCAAAAGTTCCAAAGACAGTGTTGATGGCAAATGCCCTCCTCTCTGCCCTGACCCACCCCCATGCTCGTGATTCTCATGAAGCATTCCTGGAGCTCCAGGAAATGAGAATGTGAGAATTGACGCATCTGTTGTGAGTCAGCCCAAGAGATGGTCAACAATGAGTCCTGATGCCAGTTTCCTGATGGCAAGTGAAGCTGGCCTTCAGCTTCATTTTATGGAGCTTTAAGACTGTCCCAAAAGCACAAAAGGAATACAAAATATGGCCCTTCACTAAAAGAATTGTATAGTCCAATTGGGAGAGAGAAAATGTAAATACTCAAAGAAAATTCACACTGTGTGTGATAGGCGTAGCTATTGCATTAGCCTGAGAGGTCCAAAAGCTATGATGATCTCTCCTCCCATTATATCTCTCTATCCAATACCAAGGGTGAGTCATAGCATGTAATGGCAGTAATCTTCAGGGTCTTTTTAAAAACTAATAATAATAATTATGGTAGTAGTAATAACGACAATAATAAAATCCAGTAGGTCTGCCCAAATTGCATTCAATTTGTAAATGTCTATATTTGTCTTAGAATGACTCCATTATATCTCTCTCCTGTTCTTTATTTTTCCTACCACTCTCTCGGTGTTCCTGGGCTCCTACCAATTTCCATCCCTAAGACAATTTTATCCAGAGAAAAGAATGAAAGTAGACATATCTGCCAGGATAAGCTAGGTTATCCTGTGGTAACAAACAACTCTAAAAATATTGGTGGCTTTAAACAACAAGGATTTATTTCTTGCTAATACTACATGTTCATTATGGATTGACAGGGGCTGTTTATCATACAGAATCAAGGATTCTGGCTGATGGACCAGCTTCTAAAGTTTCCAGTTACCATCTTAGACAGAAAGAGAATTTTGAAGAATCTTAACCTACAATTAAATGATCCATGCTAGAAATTACTCAGCATCCATGACCAGAGCTAGTTACATAGCCCTACTCAACCAACAGGGGCTAGAAAAACTATTGAGTTTTCTGTCTAGAAGGCAGAGTTAGAAATATTTGGTGAACATCAGAATGACTACATTAGATATTAACATTGTTATATTTGTAAATAATTTACATTTTGGCTGTAACTCAGATCTTAAATTTTTTGAATCTATTCAATATGTGTGTGTGTGTGTGTGTGTGTGTGTGAGAATTTCAAACATATACAGTGAAGTAACATTATTCATGTTTAACTCATTGATTGCTTTCTCTTACTCCCACTGCCTAATTTCCACTAGGCCCTGTCCATGGTATTAGGCCCTATGTGTATTGGGTCAGTGCCAATGTCAATGTCTAGTCAGAGTATAAAGATGGGAAGGCTTCTTATCCTTCTTGAGACTTTTTCCAGATTTAGGGAACCAATTTTTGAGGGTACAATGTCCTGATGAGTCTAGAGGGACATGTCTTAGGCCTTATTACATTATTTATATGATAACCTATAGAGTTCTCTATTAGCATCTGGCATCAGATTCTATATAGTAGGTGCTGCACTGTAGGGATGTGAACTTATTGAATCCTTTATGGCAGAGTAACTGACTAACATTATTGGAAAGGATATTTTACCAAAGTATAAGAACATGATCCATGTGTCACTCTGCTCATATTATAAGTAGTGCTATACGATCGCATGGCCTTGTTCTAGAAATCACATGGTTACTCCATTATTAAGTAGTTTATGGTATCACTGGAAAGCCAGGGCAAGCTCTACTGTAAATCACATTCAAATTGTCTGCAAACATGAGGTATTGGACACAAGCAGACAAGGCAAGAAAATATAGCACTGCAATGGCATGAAAAGAATCCTGGGTTGTAGTCAGGAAATTTGATTTTGGTCTCAATTCAAGCAAATTAATATTCATGTAATTGGAGTTTCCAAAAGGGGAAGAGGGACAGGAAAATATTTAAAACAGTAATGGCTGAAAAAATTTCAAATTTGGTAAAGGCTATATAAATCTATAGATCCAAGAAACCCAATAAACCCAAGTTTAAGAACTATGAAGAAAACTACACCAAGACATATGATAGTAAAATTAGTCAAAACCAGTGATAAAAAAGAAATCCTAAAAGCAGCCAGAAAAAAACAGATATGCTATATACAGAGGAAAAAAGATAAGGATGACAACATATTTCTTATTGAAAACAAGGCAAGCAAGAAGACAGTGGAGCCTCTGAGTTCAATAATGAAAGTAAAAAGAAAACTGTCAAACCAGAATTCAATACCCAGTGAAAATATCTCTAAAATATGATAGCAAAATCAAGATTTTTTTCCAACATACAAAAGCTGAAAAAAAATTATTCACCAACAAATCTATACTACAAGGAAATATTAAAGGGAGTCCCTTAGGTAGAAAGAAATGATACCACAGGGAAATATGGATCTACAAAAATAACGGAACAAAGACTTATAGCCAATAAGCTCTCTTAGTCTGCTTGAGCTACCATAACCAAATACCATAGTCTGGGTGTCTTAAACAACACATTTACTTCCTCACAGCCCTGGAGGCTAGAAGTCCATGATCAAGATTCTGGCAAATTCTGTTTCTGATGAGGGCTCTCTTCCTGGCTTATAGATGCCACTTTCTCATTGTGTCCTCATGTGGCCTTTTCTCTGTGCTCACATGGAGAGAGTTCTGATGTTCCTTCCACTTTTTATTAGGACACCAGTTCTACTGGATTAGGTAGGGTCCCACACTTATGACTTCATTTAACCCTAATTACCTCCATAAAGGCCTTATCTCCAGTCACATTGAGGGTGGGGCTTTAACATATGAATTTGGGAGGGGCACAATTCAGTCCATCACAAAAGCCAACAAAGGAGATAAAATGGGATCATAAAACATTCTAAGCTACTTCAAAAGGAGGCAGATGAGGGACAAGGGGGAGAAAAAAAAAATAGAAGAGAAAAATAAAAAACCAATAACAAAACAACAAAATAGACTCAAACATAATTATATTCATAATCACAGTAAATTTAAGTCATCTAAATATTTTAAAGACAGAGATTGAATTTTAGAAAGCAAGACCAAACTATATCCTGCCTACAAGAAATACATTTTAAATATGAATATACAACTAGATTATAAAAAAAAAAAGATATACCATCCTAACCACTCAAAAAGAAAGAAAGAAAGAAAAGAACATTGAGTACCTCAGCCAAAGTAGATTTCAGCAAAGGATAAAGATGTGTATTTCATAATGATAATCAGGAAGACCTAACAACCCTAAACTTTTATGCATATGATAACAGAACTTCAAAACACATGAAGCAAAAACTCATAGAACTGCAAGGAGAAATAGACAAATCAACAATTACAGTTGAAGATTTTAATATTCCTCTTTCAATAACTGATAGGATAAATTGAAAATCTGCAAGGATGTAGACTTGAAGAACATGACTACCTTGACCTAATTGACATTTATAGAATGCCCCACCCAACGATAGCAGAATACACATCCTTTTCAAGTGCTCTCGGAATATTTACCAAAGGAGACCACTTTGTGGGCCATAAAATAAGTCTCATTGCATTTAAAGGGATTCAAGTCATACAAAGAATCTTCTTGCAGGGGAGTCTCTGAGGACTGAGGCATGCACGGGAGGGGCGGTTTCCAGGGCTGGGTTCACACAGGGTAAGGGATTTGAGGCTGCAGGACTGAAGTTCATCCAGAGAGAACTCAGAGCAGCCACAGTTTGCTGGTAAAGACAGAACGATAAAGGTATATGCAGGTGATGTTGGGTACAAGAACAGACTGCTAACTACATGAACTTCCAGAGGTCAGGAGTCTTCTAGAAGTTTGGGGTCTGGGAAAACATGGATACCAGTGGTTTCACTCAAGATGAAGAAAAGCTAGTAAAGAAGACTGGTAGAGGTACTGGACTGCCTTTTTTGGGTTTAAAGCTGAGTTGATTGATATTCGTTGCTACTTAATAGGTTTAGAAATTCAAGACTAGACCTATGGAGGCTAATTATCCCATCACTGGCACTTTTCCTGCAATATTTGTAGCTCCTGCCAGGGAGCTATGTGGGTTTTTTAACAAGTGGGAAAGCATCAAAAAGAGTCTCCCCAGGAATGTAAAGTTTAAACAATCAGCACATGATTATGCAGTCTACTAGGCAGGTAAGCAGGGGGATGTTTCATATAAAGAAGATTTTTTTTAGCACTTTAAACTTGTAAACACTTTTATACATATTAAACTATAAACATAAAGTATATAAAATGAAGCAAATTTGAAAAGAATCTGTATTATATACAGATATTCTCACAAAACCTCAATCACTGTCACTCACTCTAAATTGCCCTGTATTTACCTCTTTTTTTTTTTAAGATTTTTATTGGGGAATTGGGGGATGGGGAACACACAAGTTGCTGTCCTTTTGTTCTTCAGTCTAGTTGTGGAGGACGTTGCTTCACTGGCCCAAGTTGGCACCATCATTGCGCTCTTCCCAGGCGAGGCAGATCAGTCACCAGCTTCTGGACGGCCGCTCACAGCGGCTGCTGGCTACACATGGTAGCCCATGGCAACCCACTGCAGCTCTACTGCAGCCTATGCTGTCGCCGGCCACTCAACGGCAGCCCAGTTCCAGGTTGAGCTGTTGTTCAGCATCTTAGCTGTAGAGGGCAGTGTCACTGGCCCTCATATGTGGGATCCGAACTGGGGCCCTCTGGCATCCCAAGCCAGCTCTTAACCAACGCGCCACTCGGCCGGCCCCGTATTTACTTCTTACTCTAATTTATAGCTTGTTTTTAATCTTTTCTTTTAGGCAGGGACTTTCTGCCCGTACCAGTAATACTTGAGTTTTCTAAGAATGCGCAGTGTAACTTGTGTGAAAACTTTCCTCTTCAGCCTGTTTCCATCTGTTCTGGTCACTTGGGTTTCAGAGCAGCTGTGTCACAGGAACTGCTGTCAGCTGAGCTTTCAGAATTAGGTCTATGGCATCCCCCTCACTCTCTTTTGTCAAAGGTATGGTTCTTGGATCCAAGCTGCTTTTGAATTTACTTCTCTCTCCCAATCAGAATGGGAAATCATGGAGATAAAATAACATTTTCAAAGTTTTCATTTCTGTCTTCCTAAGGTCGTATCATCTGTATCAGTTAAGATTTTAGAAGGCTTGGCTACATATAAAAGCTCCAAATGACACTGGATTAAATAAGATAGAGGCTTATTTTACTCTCACATAACAGACACCTAAAGACAAGCAAGCTAGGTCTGGTGGAGAAGACCCACAAACTCACCAGGAGCCCCGGCTCCTCCTAGCTGTGCCCCGCCATCCACAGGGTTTGGTCTAACTCATAGTCCAAGATGGCAGGTGTGACAGGGAGCAGGTTGGGCAAAAGAGAAGAAAAGTCAACCCCCACACATTAAGGACACTAGTTTTAACTAATACTCAGGCTTACATCTCACTGGCCAGAGTTTGATGATATGGCTGCGAAAGAACCTAGGGAATGGAGTCTTTTACGAAGTGGCAGTGCCCCCTCAAAATACACCTTTACTACCAAGAAATCGAGCAGAATGGACTTGGACTCTTTGCCATAGTATCTCTTATTATCAGAAAATTACTGGCAAGCCATTGTTTAGCTCTCTAATTCCCTCCTCAACATTTCGTGCTTATTTTATACAGACAAATATTAGTATAGCAAAAGTATCCTTGAGACACGTAGCTCCTAACTCTTTCTATATATCATAAAAGAGCACTGAATTTTCCCCTTAATATTTAAAATGTATTTTAAACAGGTTAATCTTTTTTAATTATTAGGAATTTCCTCAAAATTAATAATGGCCCAATGAATAGTCTAAACTAATAAGCCAATACAAGGCATTTAAAATATATACTCTACATAGTTCCAAAAGTACTTGAGAGAGATTAATTAAAACACTAAGAAATGAGAACTGACTCTGGGTGGTGAACATACAGTGTGATATATAGATGATGTATTACAGAATTGTACACCTGAAACTTATGTAACTTTAGTAACAATTGTCACCCCAATAAACTTTAATTTTTTTAAACAAAACACTAAGAAACATGTGAAATTTTAGAATTAAACAGAAGAGAGTCCATATGAAAGAAGCAAGGGAGGTAGAAGTTTCCAAAATGTCAGGAAACAGAGCACAGCACTTTCCATCTACGTCAGCAAATTCGAATCAGCAATAATTAAAAGCCCTCTGTATATAAGGCATTTTTTTTTAAAACCACACAGGCTTTACTATTAATTCACTTTTAATCCAGTGAAAGACACAGAAATGTAGACAAACATCCAAGGCAAACATGTTCTGTAGTAGAGGTCCAAGTAACATTCTGCTAGAAAGGTAGAAGAAATCGTTTGGAATTACTGGTGGTAATGACATGGATGGGAGCTGCTGTGGAGGGGTTCGTGAATGAGGCTGCATTTGTGCTGGGCTTCAAGGTGGGGAAGGATTTTCAGAAGGTGAGAGGAGTGTGGATTGGGAAAGGGAGGTAGAACCTATTTCAATCTGAGAAAAACATCATAAACAAAAGCCAGGGGGTTGGGAAGATACTGGGTATGTTTGGGACTCAGCAAGGGCAGGTGTGATGGAGGAGGACAGGGTCAGTCTCGGTAGCAGATGAGCTGGAAAGATTGAGGAGTGGGGTCTGGCCTTAAATTACATGCTCAGGAATTTAGACCTGGCTCTCTAGATAGTAGAGAAGCAGCAGAAGAAGGAAGTTGAGTGTGTTCACGTTTTATGACCTCTATTTTCTCATCAAGCCGTGAGCAAGATTATTTCCTGTTGATGAGACGTTTGTTGGTGTATGAAAAACATAAAGGGTTTAGAAGAGGAAGCTATGATGAGGAATCAAAAAAGGAATGAACAAGGGGCAGTGAGTAATCTCACAGTCCCCACTGAGGTGTTGGAAGTGAATTTGTATTTAGATTTTCTGACAGCAAGAGCGAAAAGGCAAACATGTTAGGTTAAGTAACATTTTGGTTTTTGACAAGTACGAGAATACCATGGTGCATATGTCTTCAGCTGCATTCACATTTCAAGATGTGCCTTCTCTCAACACTGCCTTCTTTCAGCACAGTGGGGGTGATTTTGAGTGACCCTGATAATGTAGGAACCAAGGAAGATGGCATTGAACAGCTGAAGAATGGTGGGGGCTGATAGACGGAGTGGGGGGGGAGAGAGAGAGGGAGAGGGAGAGAGAGGGGAGAGAAGTGGTTATTTGTTGCTGTTAAGGACGTAAGGACATCAGGAGAAATCTCACTGGGTGGCAATAATTTGTGGTCAGAGGATAAGATATATGTGTGCACTGCGGATACACTGGCTGACATTTGGAATAAGTTCTTAAAGCAAAGCTGTATATTCTAGGGCACAGTGACATTAAAAGAAGAGAAGTTTCCATAAAGAAACTTTGAGCAAGAGAAATTTGCATGGGAACTAAGTGATGTTATCTCTGGAGCTGGAGGGAGACAGACTTTTCCTTGGTTTGTTTCAGAAGGGTATGATATATATGAAGATTTAAGTAGAAAACCTTTCAGAATGGCAGCTCGGTAGCAGAGCTGGTGGTGGGGCCCTGAAGAGCTCAGGGCAGCTGGAGCAGCTCACAGCCACGCTTGTACTCTGGGTCCTGGGCATTCGCCACGTGATCAGTGAAGGGCAGGCTGTGAATTGAAACACAACGTTGGAGCTTAAGGATGCTTTTATATATTTTTTCATCTACCCAGTGCTTTTATTTATAGATGAGTAACTTTATAGGCCCAGAGAGATCCGGTGGCGTGCTCAAGATCACCATCCTCTGAGGGGCAAAACCCATGGCTGCCCAAGCTCTTGACCCTTGGCCCAGTGCCCCCCAACCATGTCCAGTGTGCTGTCACGTGTGCTGGGAGCTGGGGGTGTCACCATGAGAGAGAGCCACCCAAGCTCTGTGCCCGCCCTTAGGGCTGAGCGTGTCACTCCCAGAGAAAGAGGCCACTGTGGGGGAGATATGCAGCCTCCCGGTGAGGAGGAGCCAGGGGACGCGGTCCGATGGGGATTGCAGGAAATATCCTAAAATGGTTTTAGGGGGAAATCTACTTACCACTGAATTTCAGGAACATTAAAATGCAGTGCAAAGCGTCCTCCTGCATTTAGGGTGTCTGTGCTTTCTGAGGACTCAGGTTTCCTTGCTAAAGTACATTGATATCCTGAGGGAAATAGCTCACAGTCCAAGCTCCAAATCCTTTCCCACCTGAGTCAAAAGACTGAAAGCTTTAAAACACTGAATGCCGTTCCATTAGAAATGGTAAGCGTGACAATAGTTATATGAATAACTTTCCCACCAGATCATCACCTATCTCATTGAGACCCAGGACCAGATGCACCCCTGCAGGCAGCCTGCTTTAGGGCTTAGAGCGGAGCAGAATTACAAGGGACCGTAAGTACGTTCCCTGGGGAGTTTCGTGAAGTGCTGACTAAAGGAGGGCGTGTCACCACTGGTGTTTTTATAGGAAAACCTGAAAGAAAGAAACCAGGCAAGGCTTAGGCTTTCTAGATTCTTTTAAAAGGAAATAAGGGAGAAAAAAAGATCAAGAGGTCAAAGTTGTCTGATTTTAAAGAGTCTGTCCTGTGGCCAGACTATGTATGTGTCCTGGTTTTTTGTTTGTTTGGAGTTTTGTAGACATACTATGGTAATATGGTTACCATCTGTGTAAAGGTGAGTAGCTAATTGAGTGGCTGGCTGTGCATGAGTAGTGAGAATCTTTGAACCACATGTATGCAACCTTAGAGCTGGAATGGACCTTGATGATCTTTTAGTCCGTGCTTTCTGTTTTATAGATGGACGAATTGTGACTGAAAAAGTTGATCTTTCTTGTCCAAACCACATAGCTACTAAGTAACAGAGCTTGGGAGTCATATCTAGGATCTTTCATTTTTAGTCTGGAACTCTCTACATTGCATCTGTCTGTCCTGGTGCTGTGGAGATCAATATTTTGGCAGGTCAAGGGCTGCTCAGTGGGTGCCCTTTAACAAAATGCAGCCTTTTATGAAGCACTGGTTTAAGTCCATCACAAGTGACATTTCGATGTTCACAAGTCTATTCCCCAATGAAATGCCAGTCAACCCCCCAAGGCAGAGCTTAGGACCCACACATGTCATAGTCGATCTGTGCATTGCTCTGGACTGATTATCATCTCTTTTGCACAGTTAGGAGCCGGTTCTTAAAACTTGAACACATTTGGTTAGTTCCTAGTCACAGCTTGTTCTGTGAGGGAAGATATCTCATTTCCTGTGTCTCAGTGCCATAAAGCACAGTTTTTGGTGTCGCAAATGTTTTCGTTGTTTAATTGTCAAAATCCAGGGAGGTCTTTGTGTATGTGTTTTGTGTTAGAAAACCCTTATGAATCTTGGAGGTTTATAATCATATGCCCTTGTTTTTTAAATTTCACATCAGCCATGCCAGCTGTAGTTAAATTCACTTAGTTGCAAGGTAAGAGCTCTCTCCAGGTAGCTCGTGAAAGGAGCAAGTATCACCAAGAATTGATGAGGGAGATGGAATTTCACAGGAATCAAATACCAGTGGCCACAGCAGAGCTGGACCTTAGGGAGCCCGGATCTGTAGGGTGATCCTAGATCCAGGGTGTTTGGAGGGACCCCACTTGTGCTTCCAGTTTAACACCCTCTCCTCAAGTCCCACATAATATGTACCTTTTCTTCACCTTATCACTTCTGCTTACTCCAACTTTCTCTTCCCTCATAACCTTGGCTTACCTGTGACCCATAATGGCCCCTCTGACCTTTTTCCTGTTCATAAAAACCTTTATTGCCCTCAGGTAACTGTGTCATTCTCTTGCCATTTCCTAGTTCACGTTCTTGAAACATGGACTCTAATTAGCCTCATTCATTTTTAATTCTTTGCCCCAGGCCATGTCATTTGTTATTGGCAACCTTTAGAATAGCTTTCCATGTGATCACTCTGGTCCCATCACCTGTGGACACAGAACAAAATGGAGCTACGTAGTAGAAGATTACTGTCTAAAGCCTGCCCTTTCAGCAGCTATAAGCAGGGGAGCTCATAGAAGGAGTCCTGGCCATGCCAGGCAATGTCCTTAACCTGTTTAACATAACATAGGGTCAGAGTATCAGGGAGGCAGCTGAGAGTAATGGCAAGTAGAATACAGCAACAAAGAGTTTGTGGTTCAGTTCTCAACTCTGAAACTTAATAACTTTGTGACTGAGCAAATTACCAGAACTCTCTGAGCCTCAACCTCCTATCTGTAAAATGGAGATTTGTAAGGATTAAATGAAATAATATGCATGAAAACATACTGTCATCTATATAACACCACACCCATGTAAAGCATATTACCTTCTCTAGACCTGTCCTAAGCATAAAATCTTCTGCTTGTGGGACTTCTGTGTATCCCTTTCTAAGTGGACTATCACATCCCAAAATGCAGCTTGTATCTCGGGGTTCAGGTGATAACTGCCTTGCTCTCTGAACCTGCAGAAACACCCCAGAGAGATGAAGGTTGTTATATTTTACACATAGCTGACTGAAACTACATTATTCCTGGAGTGTTTTGTTCAGAGAACATAGGGTGTGAAGAGCTGGCATTCCTTAGAGTCTTCTGACCCAAACCTCCTTTACTTACAGCAGAGGAACTAAGGCTTAGACAAGTTAATGGATTTCCTCAATATCAATGATAGAACCAGAACAGAAGTCACTCAATTGTCTGTTGCTGCGAAACAAATTAGCTCAAAGCTTAACAACTTAAAACAACAAACATTTATTATCTAATAGCTTCTATGGATCATTAATCCAAGAATGGTTTAGCTAGATTGTGCTGGCTCAGGGTTTCTCATGAGGTTACAGTCAAGATGTCAGCCTGAGATGTGGTCTCTGAAGATCTGACTGGGGCTAGAAGACCTGCTTCCAAATTGGCTTCCTCACATGGCTGTTGGCGGGAAGCCTCAGTTCCTCACCACGTGGACCTCTCTCTTAAATGTCCTCATGACATGGCGGCTGGCTTCCCCCAAAGCCAGTGATCCCATAGAGAAACAAGGAGGAAACCGCAATGCTCTTTCTCTCCTAGCTTCAGAAGTCACACAGCATCACTTCCACCATGTTCTATTCATGAGAAGCAAGCTGCCAAGTCCAGCCACTGAAGTGGAGGAGAATTAAGCTGCACCAACTGCTGAAGGGTGGAGTATCAAAGAACTTGAGGACATTTTTTAAAACACCACAGAAGAGTTCCTTTAATTATTTTCTCTGCAAATGAATTTCCATATGAAATCAGTTGTTTTTTCCCAAGTTACTCAATGAAAGGTTATTCTCACTGAGAAGTTATTAGTGGAAGGGGAATTAATTTATGAAGATGCCTTCTCAGAAGAGCAATAAGAAAACCTCTGTTGCAAATAGGAAGGCAAAAGAAAGAAAAGGTATAGGAGAGAAGGTATAGGAAAAAGAGTGCCAAGGGGGAAGGGGCAGGGGGGAACAGAAGCAAGGGCATATTAGAGTCTGACTACCGTTGGCAGAGCTTTCTCTCAATTCAGGAAACAGTGTGTCAACACATGCTGTGTAAAGCATGGCTAGCGTCTGGAGTTTGAAGCTACAAAGCCTCTTGGTACCCTAATTCTAGTTGCAGAGCATGGTCCATGTATATAAATAGCCCCTATATACATACAAGGAAGCTTATGTTAAATATGTACTAGTGTTACCTATAATGTACACTGGGAACATTTCATAGTGGGGTTTTGGAAATGCTTGCAGAAAATGTGCAAGCCACTAGACAACACCCCCCCCCATCACTGCCACCTACACGCCAGACTTCCTACCTTTTTTCCTTGTTTGTATTTTCTCTTTAGCACATATCACTATCTAACATTCTGATGTTCTCCTTATTTTGCCTATTTTATCTTGTTTACTGCGTGCCTCCCCTACAAGAATGCAAATCCATGCAGGTAGAAGTGTTTACTTTGTTTAAGGCTGAGCCCCAGCACCTAAAGAAGTACTTGGCGCATAGTAAGCACTCAACAAATATTTGTTGAATGAATAAATTAGATCATTAATCAGCACACAAGGGAATTGAGCTCAACCATAAATGAGCAGGAGAACTCAGCAGGTGGGGACTGGAGGGGAGGGTGTCCCAGGCAGATGGGACAACTGACCGAAGGCGCTGAGATGTTCAGGGCCTGGCCATCTGTGGCTGGGATGGATTGTAGGCTTCTGTGGCAGGTTAGACTGGGCAAGCAAGTGGTAGAGGATGTTTGTGAAGAGGTTAGGATTTTATTATGTACAAAGGGGATCTGCTCAAGTTTTAAGGCCAGAGGTGACACCTGTGTTTTCTCTCTATGGTCTGGCTGTACAAGTATTTAAGAATAGTCAGCACCACAATTCCTATGTTACCTAACATTTGATTTGCTGCTCATTGACCAATGATTCTGACTCTTACTGTAAGAAGCAACGTTTCAGTCTTCATTTTCCCTTTCTGGCATAAGGAGGATAAAACTCTCTAAATATTGGGGTCTTTTATGTTCTCCCTCCTTTGCCAGTGAACCTGAGGTCAACATTAGACCCTCGGTGGCATTTGCAGCATATGTGACACTATGGTTTTTTTGCCTAGAGAATGAATCTTGAATTTCTTGCTATAATTTTCCGTTTCCATGATGTGCAGGGTGCCTTTTCTCAACCCTCATGTTCTGAGATTTTTAAAAATCTACCTCACAGCTGTCAGCAGCAGCTGTGTTGAAGTGTGGGAACTGCACACAAAGACCCAGGACTGTTTCTGGAAGCCCAGTAAGCGAGGGACCTCTGCTTCCTGCCCTTAGCCGGAAGAGAAGCGGCCCCCAGGCTGGGTTCCCAATGCCTCTGCCCAGAGGCTGGGGCAGCTGGCTGGGTCCCACCCACCATGAGGAGACAGTTCCACCCTCGTCATGGCTGCGCCATTTAATCTCTGTTTAGCTTTCACTATTAAGGCAGGCGTGGGATCCAGGCTGAGACTGTAGGTCATGCCCCACCCTGATGTAGCTTCTCTGAGGTCCCAGAGAGCCTAATACTCTCTAAGGGACCATGATTTCAGATAAAGATGGCCACTGGGTCTTAACTGTAAAATCATTTCTCAGCCCAAGTTCAGAACACAGCCCTGCCCACATCTGACTTTATATTTGAGGAGGCAGAGACCAAGCACAGGAGAGTTTTTGTCCTAGATTGTCTCTCTGGTCTCATTTTTCTTCCTGTAAGCAGGGGAAGCAACTAGGAAGACCAGAGAGGGTAATTTATCTTGGGAAAGGGAAGGCAGCCCAGCAGAGAGCTCTCATCACCACTAATTCCATGTTTAAAAAAAACATGTCCTGAGATATTTAAGATTTAATGCCATTTTCAAAAGCAGGAAACCATCACCCTAAGTATCTTATTTATTGACAACTTAGCGTTACCTTGTCAAAGTGCTTAGTGGTTGTAAGGCAGTGGTGATTGTAAGCAGTGACTTCACCTGGACCCCAATATAAAAGAGGGGTGTTGTGGGGGTGAGTGTTTGGGGCAAGTGCCCCTGGGGAAATCAGAATGTCTCCTTCACAATCGAAGCCTTGCACCCTCATGATTCTGGAGCATGGCCCCTCGCACCAAAAGCTCCCAGCCTGGATCCGTCTTAGACAAGCCGAAAGGGGGTCCAGAATGTCTCAGAAGGATCCCTTGGAGGTCTCAGAGTCTAATGAAGTTGTTCTCAGGGAGATAGAAAGCAGGCGGAGGAGGGTGGTAGAAATGCAGCAGGGAAGGTCTTATCAGTGCGATGGAGCTGTGAGAACATGGGGTACATCCTTTCCCAAATATGCTGGGATGTATGTCTGTGGGATTGGGGCGGGCATTGGAGATTGCACTCTATTCTGGCTGTGAATCCAAGGGTAGGGGTACTCAATACATATTTGCTGAATGAATGAATGACTTGAGGTCAGGCTTAAAGGAGAGTTTCTACCGTTCACTCTACCTTAGACTCCCTGTGCAGTCTCTAGCCTTCAGAAACCATGTTGGTTTGCAGTTGACCAAGACCTTCCAGCTGGGTAGTGAAAACACTGAAAGAGGAGTACCTCTTTGTACCTGGGGTGAGGGGTGACTGTCTCTCAGTTGGAACCCAAAGCACTGCCTGTAGCCGAAGCCCCAGGAAATGGGGGAGGATTGTGGTCGTTTGTGCTGGGCTCCCCTGTTGTGATGCTGCGTATGCGTGTGCTTTCCCACTTGTATGCCAAAGTTTTCAGCACAAGCAGAGGACTCTCTTTTTCTCTGTCTGATGCCTACCAAACATGTCCTGAGGTTGACACTACTAACCATCTGGAACACCTCTTTCTCCTCCCTATGGGCTAAAATTGGGGGCCTACGAGCCCTCTCACAGGTGCAGTTCCCAAGATTTCTATAACTTGCCCAAGTACCACCTCTATTTCTGTCTGTTCCTAAGGATATAAAGAAATCCACCCTCTACCTAAGTGCTGCCACCAGGAACTCTTAGCTAGAATGGCGTGTGCTCCTGGGGGCCACCAGCGTCCTTCACCAAGTCCTCTCCATACTCCCTGTGTTATTCTGTCCAGGACACATTTCAAGTCAAGCTGGCCCTTTCTAGCTACTAAACTCCTAATCCCAGTGAAAGGGACTCGGGCAAGAAAGAATCTCAATATTTTAAGATAGCCAAGTATATCTTTTTTCTCTGCTTTCTCTGAAGTTACCTGGATGGCTGCTCATGACCTGTATTTGGCATAGTTGATTTATATTTAAAGGAGAATAAAATTCCTATCCCTCCCCAGTTCATGGAGGGTCTGTGATCTTGATTTTGCATTCTGCCATATATGTTAAATCTTATCTAGCCCAGAAATTCTAATTGGACCTACAGTTTAACACCTTCCATAATATTTAGCCCCAGCTCCTGCAGCTATAAGAAGGAAGTCAAAATTGTCCAATTCTGCTGAACCCTCACTGCTCAGAGCCACTAAGCCACTGGGCAGGACAGTGGGACGAGAGGGTACAGAAGCGAGGAGTCCAGGCTCTAGAGATCTGCTATTCGGCATGGTGCCTGGAGTTAACAATACTGTATTGTGGGCTTAAAAATGTGTTGAGAGGCTAGATCTCATGTTAAGGGTTCTCACTACAATAAAAAAAATGCTATGAAATGGGTTGCGGGGGAACAGCGTCTGGAAGGGAGTATGAGTGAGGTTTGTTTCCCATGATCTGGGTGCTGATAACATAGATGGGTTCAGTTTGAGAAAATCAGTTGAGTTGATAGATGCACGTCTCTGTATGTATATTATAAACAGTTTTAACATAAAACGAATAATCTCTCTCTCTAAGGAAAAGGGACTAGTTTCATGTATACTCAATGGCTCAACCAATCACACCAAATAATAATGACAACAGTAATAATAACAACAGCCACTAACTGGATATTAAGTGCTTCACGTGCATTATCATCTTTAATCAAAGCGACTTTGTTATTCCTGGTACCTCAGTATTTTTGCTGAGCAACTAAAGCTTAGACAGAGTTTGTATTTTTAACATTTCCAAGAACATAGCTAGTCAGTGGTGAGACCTGGATTCCATCTCAGGGCTGCTGAGTTCAAAATCCAGGCTGTCCACTACCATCCTGTCCTCTAGTGAGCTCCCAGTCATACTCCTTCTCTCAGCCTGCTACCACTACCACCTGAAACACAGGTTCCAGGTTAGAAATAGTGACATATTTGGGGTAGAGGAAAAAAAAAGAAACCAAAAGTTATAAAGAAAAATGCTATTGACATGACGCACACTCACATTTTGACTATTTCCGAACACAGAGCTCTAGGATGTGCCATTGCTGAAACAATGCCACAGAATAGGAGAAAATTGGTAAAGCTAAGAGGGCACTCTAAAAGTGACTATTTAGTCACTACACCAAATAACCAAGAAACATAAGTTTTATAATATACACACGTACAGAAGCCATTGAAAGTGAGGGGTGTGTCTTTCTGACGGCTTGAGTATCAGAACACGCAGGACAGACAGGATTAGTCCCAGGAAGGGGGAAGCACACTGTGGAGACCACTGCCAAAGAATCTGTGAGATGTCAGAGGTGGGGAATAGAGAGCTGCACTTGGCCATCCGCGGTGGGGAAGACGGGGTCTGGAGAGGAAAAGGGAAGCTTTCTGTTGGGATGGCACCCATCAACAAACGTCCAGAGGCAGAAATGACTGGGACACATCTGGGCACCATCAGGAGACCAAGCAGAGAAAAATCTGTCCCCAAGTCATGGAAGTCTGAGATGAGCAAGTGAATGGGGAGGATTAAGAAAGACTTTGAATGCCCACATGAGGCTGGTAGAATTTGAAGGGGCAGACACTGCAGAGTCAATGTAAATTCTGAAATCATAATGTTATGATGAGGGTGGAGCATGGAAGAATCAACACTGAGGTGGGTGACCAAGGGCCTGGGCTTGCAAGGGAGCTGCCCAGGAGACAAGAGTAAGATTGGTAATAACCTGGCAGAGCTAAGTGACAAATTAGACGTAAGGGATAGATAAAAGAGTCCCAAAAGACTAGTGCTTGTCCAAAAATGTTTTGGAATTTGGATGGGCAAGTTTTATCTGGGTTGCACCACAGAAGAGGGAACAGAAAGGAGGAGGAAAGGATGAGGACTGATGTGCCATGGGTCGGAAAGGTACCCTGGGCTGAGGACCTGGATGACTGCGCCCTCACACCAACTTATTTTGTTATCTGGTCTCTGCTTTCTCAGTTCTAAAATTAGGAATTTCACCTAGGAAATATTTATTGACTACCTCCTATGTGCTAGGCACTATGCAATTGTCCGTCTCCTGTTTCTCACATTGGCAGGTAGTGTGCTCCAGCCAGGGCAGGGGTTCAGCCTTCTGTTCCATCAACCCAAGCATGGCTGCTTCCTTTAGTAAATCCTAGCTTTTGCTACCCTCTAGTGGCCACTGAGCGCCACCAGAACTGTGCTTTTGCCTTGTTCCTGGTTTGCTGATCTGAACTGAAAGTTAAGAATTGTAGAAGATGTAGCTGGAACATAGACCATGCACATGAACAAGAAAACAGGTGGTAAGCAGTATGCAAAGGGCACCTCAGGTGGGAAGGTGGTGGTAAGAAACATACAGTGTCAGGGCAGCTGGTTAGCTCAGTTTGTTAGAACGCAGGCTCATAACACCAAGGTTGCCTGTTCGATTCCCACATGGGCCACTGAGCTGCGCCCTCCACAACTAGATTGAAAACAACTACTTGACTTGGAGCTGATGGGTCCTGGAAAAAACAAACTGTTCCCCAATAAAGTTGTTTTTAAAGGAAAGAAAGACACAGTGTGACGAGCCAGACATGAGATAGGAGGCAGCTGTCAGTCCCAGAGCAAAACCATCCAACAGCTGCAGCAAAAAGCAGAAAGTCCCATTGGGACTCACCCAATAACTGGGCGACCTTGCACAAGCAAGGTGTGTGAGATGACAGATAAAGGCCCATCTTCACACTGCAGGGGCCAGGATAAGATCAGGGATAAGGGAGAATCCGTCATTTACAGAGGGCAAAAGATGTGACAACTATTAGGAAAGATGCTTAAGACTGGGACAACCCTCTCAGTTGCTGCTGCTCTTCTCCTCCTTGCTGGGCACATGTTCTGGATCATTTTTCGGGAGAGCTGGCATCTCCTACCACTAGGGTGGTGCCAGCACAGTTGGAGTTGGCCCGGTGGTGATGGAGCCGAGCAGGCTGGCACAGGAAAGAGGCAGATGCTCCGGAACCCCACTGACTGATGGGTAAGCTGCAGTGAAGTTGTGATCAACTGTCACAGCCAGGGGAGGTGCCAAAGCTAATAATGTAAACGGCTCCTAGAAGTCACAGCCATGGCAGTAGCCACGGGGCAGTCGGGTGAGACAGTAGTGGGAAAAGGAGATCACTTTCTGAGACACCCCATCCCTCATGCCTGGGCCAGCACCCCACGCTTCCCCTGTCGTCACACTTGGGATGCTTGTATGATGTGTGTTCCCCAACAGGCAGTACGCTTGTTAAGGGCAGTGTCGTCATGACTGTCTGCCTCACTGCTCTGTGCCCCGTGCCCAGCCCTGTGACTGGCTGGTGAATACGCGAATAAGTACATGAATAAGATAAATGGATTCATAAGACATGGAATCCTGCCTTTGCGACTTGCTATTGTGTGATCTGAGTAAGTCATTGCACCTCTCTGAGCCTCACTTTGCTCATCTCTAAAATCAGATGATAATGCTAACCTGATGGGATCCATGAGGATCAGACAAGGTCTATACAAGAGTTTTGTGAGCTACAAAAGGCCACACAAATGTGAATTACAATCTTATTCTGCTTGAAAAGGAGAAATTAACAAGACGTCCACCGGCCTTTCTTTTGGCCTGTGAGACAGGGATTATGGGTGTTTGCTTTCTGAGTCAAAGCACCCAGAATGTGCTTCTTCTGAACCTGCCTTTGTAATGCACCCCCAGCCTGCCTGCGGCTGGCTGCCCCCTTGCTGAGACAGACCCCTCTCGGGCACTCAGTAGCACTCGCCTGAACTCCACCTATACCTGCTTCCCAATTCCAGTCCTGGCAGACTTGCTGCCTGCACGCAGGTGTTCCCTGGTCAGCCACGGGGAAGCATGGCCTCTTCCCAGGGGTGATTTGCCAGGTTTCTATGTGAGAGTGGATACCGCAGCCTCCACCCTGTCATCGCAGTGTGAAAGTGTTATCCACCCGGATTTGTCAAATAGTTCCGGGAGACCCCTTCCCGGCCTGATGCCAGTCTGTGTTTCGCCTGGTGCAGGAAGAGGAGAGAAGGTCACATCCATGGCCCCACAAAGGGAAATTGTAGCCTCAGTTGTACCCTAAACCTTTTAACTCTGGGCCTTTCTTTCTTTTTTTTTTCCGATTTGCCAGTTTCCCTCAATATGTGTCATTAGAGATGCTTTGGAAATGAATTTCTGTTCCCTAGACACACAGAATCAGTGCAGAAAACATGTGTTGGGTGTATTCCAAGTTACAATTACTACATAAACAATCGGTAACATTTACTGAGCGTGTTATCTGTGTTAACTCATGTAACCCTTGCAATAACGCTATGTGGTAGGAATTTATAGTATCCCTGTTTCCCTGTTTTACAGATAAGGAGAATGAGCCTAAGAGGCTAATTAACTTGCTCAAGGTTAAACAGATAATAACGATGGAGGCAGATTGAAACCTAGCAGCTTGACTCCAGACCCAATAACCCACAAAATGGGAAATGGTGACCCACATCTGAATAACTGAGGCTTGATAATGGTTTGCACTTTTGCAAAATCCTCTCTGGTCTTTGGCCAGATTTCTCCCCGAATCCCAACTTCTCAATGTTGGACAAACCACGCAGTGGACAATTTGCAGGGATGCCTGGGGCAGCCTACAACTTTTCTCTCTACCTGGAGAGCTGCTCTTTGTGATCTCCAGTTTCTCCCAGCCACATCTCCTCCTGCTGTAGGTAACCTCAGGCTTTTCAGAGCCCACACTATGACATGTGTTGCAAGAACAATTCTTCCTGCTAAGTACAGTCAGAACAGCACGCAGACCACCTAGGGCAAGCCCAGAGAAGCTAGAGGATGATGCCTCCCCTTTGGCAGAACATTTATCTCCAGACTAAGGCTCATTGTTGCCTTAGTGTCACAAGGTCACAGTCCAAGGTCAAAAGGTCACAGTTAGAAGGGTAATCCTCCCAGCCCCATCTCTATTGACACGTTGTGCCTAGTCTTGAAGGTCTCTGAACCCTGGGTAGGGAGTAGAGATACCCGGCAGACAGAATTCTGTATCTGTTTGCCTTTCCCTGCCCCCTTACTGGAGAGCTCTAACCAGCATTGGATAAATTCTTGCTGAATGAACAAATGAATAAACATTAAGCCAAATCTGAAACCCTGTAACTTCCACCCCTGGTGTTAATTATGCGCAGGAGCAAGCCTACTTCCTCTTCTGGGTGGATCGTATCCATCCATCTTTTAGGAGCCTACAGGGTAGTATCTGAGCTCTGTCCTTGTTCCTACCTTGTTCTCCATCTTTCTCTCTCATTTGGATAAACACAGAGAAGCATACATTTCAGGTTTGCAGATGACACAGAGCTGGATGGAATCACGACGCTGATAGATGAGAGAGTCAAAAACACTACGCCTCAGCTAGAAAATTAAATGGAATGAAGATTAATGAAAATTCTCTGAGTTAAAAGCCTCAGAACCCCAAGTAGAGAAAGGGGAGGGTCTGGGTTGACAATTAGTGAGATTGGGGATTTTAGTAAGCTCCGTGCTCAATAGAAGCCAACAGCATGACATAACTAAAAGACTCAGATCTTACTGATAGAAGCACAGTATCTAGAATGGGAAGTGGGGGCTTGAATTAGTCTATGCTGGGCAGACTACATCTAAAGGATTGGGTTTAATTCTCTGTGCCCCCCTCTGAGGCAGGGCAGTGACATAATGAAGTTCATCCAGAAAAATAGGATAAAAATGCTGGAAACCATACATTTAGGAGCCCTTTGAAGATCATTTTGGAAAAGAGAAGACTTATTCTTTTTTTTTTTTAAGATTTTATTGTTGGAATTGGGGGAGGGGAACATTGTATTTCTCCAGGACCCATCAGCTCCAAGTCAAGTTGTTGTCCTTCAATTTTAGTTGTGGAGGGCACAGCTCAGCTCCAAGTCCAGTCACCACTTTCAATCTAGTTGCTGCGGGGGCACAGCCCACCATCTCATGCGGGAATCGAACTGGCAACCTTGTTGTTCAGAGCACGCACTCTCACCAGCTGAGCCATCTGGCAGGCCCTTAAGAAATTCTTGATCTGGTCTTCCTATGTGAAGCTCTATGGAAGAAGGGTTACTTCTGTATTACCCTAGAGGGCAGACTAAGAGCCCTGCATGGAAATTATAAAAACAAAGAAAATGTTAAAACTACCGCTCTGCACCAGGAGGAAATAGCTTTATAAAGCAGAGAGCTAGATCCCTTTAGAAGGGCCCTGCCTTGAGGAGGAGTTTACAGTAGAAGCTCACTAAGTTCCCAGGTTTCTATGATCTGTAATGTTAGCTGCTTCGCCAGCTCTGTGTCCTCTGTAGCTTTGTCAAACGTGGATTTGAAAGTCTTCTTCCCACAGTTACACCAATCCGTATATGAATACATTAGGTACAAGCTTGGACCTGAGCCTTGTGATAGCCTCATAGAGTAATACAATCATTAATCTAGCAAGAGTGAGTGAAAAGAATTCTGAGAATTTGAAAACATGAGTCTGTCTGTTTTTGTCTCTGCTACCAACTAGCTTGGGGCCCTCAGTTTTAACACTTATGAGTTAGGAGAGTTGGATAATCTCTGACTTCACTCATTTATTTACCAATACACTCATTCATTCAACAAATGTTTTATTGAGTATCTGCCATCTTCTAGACACTGCCTTCCTTCCATAAGGCCCTTTCTCTTTGGGGGATTCATTTTCCTTATATGTAAAATAAGTTTGGATTAGAGGAACCCCAAAGTCCCTTTCCTGTCTAATAGGCCAAGAACCCACCTGACGGTACCACCATCTCAGCCCACATATCATTGTTTTGGATAAAAGGTTGCCACTTAAGGCTTGGAAGAATGCTTTGCTAAAATAAAAAAGCCATTTTGTGGTTCAGGCATTTCTCAAATCTGGCTATCTAGTAACTCAGTTTTTTTTTTAAGGGAATGAAAGGATTCATTGTAATTTGTATGTTTATATCAAAGGCATATCACATTAAGAGAAACCAGAAAAATAAAC
Organism: Hipposideros armiger; assembly: GCF_001890085.2. Taxonomy (NCBI): domain Eukaryota; kingdom Metazoa; phylum Chordata; class Mammalia; order Chiroptera; family Hipposideridae; genus Hipposideros; species Hipposideros armiger. Next base: position 4,984,843 of record NW_017731358.1, on the reverse strand, counting down.
AGAATAAAAGAGGAAAAAATGAGAGGACAACCAGTGATAATCATAATAGTTAATACTTACTGAATGCTTATTGAGGCTACCTTTTGAGACTTTGAGAGTCTGAAAATGCCTGCATGTACCCTCATCTTGACTGATGGCTTGTCTGGGCATAAAATTCTAGGGTGGAAATAATTCTCACTCAGAATTTTGAAGGAATTGCTCCATTTTCTTTTATGTTCTAATGTTGTTGAAATCTGCTGTCATAATGGTCCTTGACTTGTTGGATTTTACCTGACTTTTTTTCATCCTCTCTGAAAGCTTTTAGACTACTGTTTTTTCGCCAGTATGTCCTTATGCTATGTTTTAGAGTGTGTCTTTTTTTTTTATTGGGGGGATGGGAACAGTACTGGGGAATTGGGGGAAGGGGAACAGACAAGTTGCTGTCCTTTTGTTCTTCAGTCTAGTTGTGGAGGACNGGGCGAGGCACATCAGTCGCCGGCTTCTAGATGGCCACCCACTGCGACTGCTGGCCGCTCACGCTGGCTGCTGGCTACACATGGTAGCCCATGGCAACCCACTGCCACAAGGGCTGCAGCCTACGCCGTCACCGGCAACTCACAGCAGCCCAGCTCCAGGTTGAGCTGTTGTTCAGCATCTTGGCTGTGGAGGGCAGTGTCACTGGCCCTCATATGTGGGATCAGAAACAGGGGACCTCTGGCGTCCCAAGCCAGTTCTTAACCATCACGCCACTCGGCCGGCCCTAGAGTGGGTCTTTTTTTAATTAATTGCAACAAACACCAGGAACATTGTATCAACTTGGCAATTCATGCCTTTCAGGCCTCGGAATTTTTCCTTACTATTTATTCCTTTCCATTCTGTCTACCAAAAACTTGGTAGATTGAATTTCTAATTTTCTTATATTTTCCTCTCTCAGTGTTCTTGTTCTACTTTCTGGGAAATTTCTTTGACTTTATCTTCCCACCCATGTCCAAAATGTTTCATTTCAATCATGTTTTTCATTTCTGAGAGCTCTTTTTCATTCTGTAATTTTTTCTCTTTATGTAGCTTCCTGTTCTTTTTTCGTGTTGTTGAAGGTTTATTGTCCTGCCTGCCTTTTGTTTCCTCTGAGTTCCTGGTCCTTTTAGCTTGCTTAGTTCAGGCTCTGTCAAGAGGCGTTTTTTAAAAGTCTGGTGACCTTAGCTGAATCATATTTACATTTATCAAATGTAAATGTGAGTCTTCAAAACAGCTAACTGGATGTTCTGTGTAATGGAAGGTGCTTCCTGACGAAGGTTTCACTATGTGGCGGGTGATGTGGCCGATAACTAGAGGTCTGGGGCAGGATCTCAAATGTCAGTGTTTGAACGTCTATGCATCTTTTTGGTTTCTTTAATGAAAGATCCTCAGATCTGCCTAAAATGTTTATATTTGGCTGCCAGTGTTCTGGGAGCCAGTGGGGACACAGATGGTGGCCATCTTCCTATTCTGTATGTAGACCTTCATTGGATTTCAGGGCTTCAGGAAAGTGTGCATTGGATAGAGGCGAGATCTAGGGGTCAGCTCCCTTCACAAACTTTCAATTCAGTTTCCCTCCTTAGCCCCACCTGTACTCCCACCCTCAGGGCAGCCTGGTGCTTCCACTTCACGAGGCTTTCTGAGGGTTGTGCAGAGCTAACTGCCAGAAACTCACAGCTCATCTCCATTCTACCAAGTCAGTTACCATTCTTGCAGCTAGTTTGTTATTAAAAAAAAAAAAACAACCAAAACCAAAAAGAAAAAACCAACAACAACAACAAAAAAAAACAATGTTGACTTCTCTTATCTACTATTACCTCTTATTCTCTTTGTTTTTGTGAGTTCCCCCGCCATGCCATTTTTGTCAGGCTTAGGAATTAGTAGAGCTATAGCCAAATGATTCAAGGACAAGATACAAATTTTTGAAAAGCGGCTCAGAACATAAACTGTGGGATCCAGAAGACACTGACAGCAATGGAGGGCAGCCAATGAGAGAGCCCTCTCAGGCATTATATTAGTCAGCTCAGTTACCTACCAGGCAGTAACTCCTGGAATTCATTCACTGGTGCACTCAACAGGTATTGGTTGATCACCTGCTATGTGCCAGGCATCACTCTAGCGATGAGCAAGATAGAAAATGTTTTCTGGGTCTTACCTTCTGATGTGCAATATGACAAGAAATGAGTTAACAAATAAACACTGCAACATGTTGATGATAAGGGCTCAAAAACTTAAGTAGGATTGTGTGTTAGAAAGTAAATATAGAAACTGCTCCACTGATATAATATTAAAACTGGAAGAGGCCCTGACGTCCAATTGGCTCATCTTAAGAATAAGGAAATTCAGGAAGGGGGAGGGATTTTTCCCAAATCGCACGTGGGTGAACTTGCACCAGCATCGGCCCCTTGATTCCTGTTCCACATTGTTTCCACTATTACTATGCAGTTCATGAGAGCTACACTGACAACAGACCATACTCCATGCCTCCCTGTAGTTTTACCCTTCATTTCAGCACCAGGGGAAACAACAAAACCAAATAGCTCCCTCAGGTACAGTCAGCAGCAGCCTAGCTCCAGAGAACAAAGATAAAGCAAATCATCAGCTTTAGACTCTTAATTGGACCTGGACAGACTACCAACATGCAAATTGAAGACATCCCAGAGCCCCACAACAGCATTCCTCAATGCCCAGACGCTGCTTTACACCTCCTTTCAAAAATTCCATTCAAGATAAAAACAGAACTGGGGTAACCAGTTAGCTCAGTTGGTTAGAGCATGATGCTGATAACACCAAGACTGCAGGTTTGATCCCCGCATGGGCCACTGTGAGCTGCGCCCCCCTTAAAAGAGTCAACTGTGCCATTGTAGCATGAAAGTAATGTTAAC
>NW_017731358.1:4979767-4981852 GCF_001890085.2 Hipposideros armiger | reverse complement strand
TTTTTTATTATTATTAGTTTCAGGTGTACAAAACAATGCAATAGTTATCCTTTTCACCCCTCACAAAGTGACAACCCCCCTCCCCCATCCACTGACCCCCACCCCCGATATCATACATAACTATTATAATTCCACTGACTCCATTCCCACACTATACTCCACATCCCATGACTATATATGTATTAAATTATAGTTGACATACATTATTATTCAACATCAGCTTCAGAAATACAGTGCGGTGGTCAGGCCTCTACATCGACTATGAAGTGGTCTCCCTAACAAGACATGAGTCCATCTGGCCCCCTAAAAAATATTTACAACACTATTGATTATATTCCGTAAACGGGACAGAGGTTTTTAGGGACAGATTTTGAAGCCACTACGCTGAGGCATCAGCTGCAGCTTGGGGCTCTCCCGAAGCTTACGACGTAGTTGTCCTGGAGCAAAACTGGGCACTAGCCATGTCTCCACCACCCTCTTTTTTCCCCTCGAAGTATCATGCCTCCTTGGAATATTTGCAAGTTGTTTTTTATTTTTCACGTTACATTGTTGACTTGTCTTACAGGTTGTGCTTGTTAATTTCATTATAAAATAACTGTTAGGTGAGAAGCATTGGGCAATACTGGAAATTAAAAAGCGTTACCCAGAGTCCCCCACCCAACAAAGCTAGTCTTAACACTTTGATGAATTTCCTGTTAGTTGTTCAGTTGTTGATGATGTTCTTTGCACAGTTATATGTGCAACTTTACATCCTGTCCCTTTTTTCTTTTTTACTTTATATGTGATAAACAATTTGTAAGCTATAATAAACATCCAATGGCTGCATAATTAAATGTTCACTCAGTGGATATATCATAACTACTTAACCATGCTCTTCCTGTTAGATTTTTATATCTTAGTTTTAGGGTGTTTTATGTTATGGTTGTTAAGTTTTTGTCATTAAAAAAAAAAGAAATGCTGTTATGAACATCTTCATGCTGAAAGCCATATAAGCACAGCTGCGTCTCACCTGTATGCTGCTTCTCATCTTTTTGCAATTGGAGTGGAATTGTATACATACTGTGCTTGGAGACAGTTCATGCCAAGGGATGTTACCTAATGAAATTAATCTCTGACAGTGGGATTCCAGGCACTGGCGGCAGGTAAGGGGGCCAGGGCAGTTTTGAACAGGAAGAGTTGGCAGGCCTTCTCAGAGCCCTTTAAAGTAGACACCTTCCAAATTCACGTTTTTCTGAGGCCAGCTCCAGCCTCCTGTGTTGACATCCATATGTAGATGTTAGTTCAGCGAGCTCTGTGCCTTGAACTGGCTAAGCGTTGTGGAGAAATTAGATCCAGAGAGTTAGAGGCCAGGCAGCCAGGAGAGGAGGACGAGGAGGTCTGATTTTTCTGAAGAGCGAAGCAGTGTCAGAAACTGATGTTCACAGTTATCAGCAGGCTCGAGTGGCAGGTAACGTGGGCAGTTATCAGACTTGTGGGAATAGGGGGACTTCTTCAAATGGAAGGTGTATGGACAGCCATGCAGAATGAAGAGGCGGTAATGAACTCTCATTTTCCATAAAGGGATCCAGGGCCCCACCATTCCTCTTGTTTCTAACAGGAAAAGTGTGTGCAGACTTGGGAGACCCTTGAAGGTGTCCGAGTCACCTTCCCTAGATAGCTTTTGGGCCAGTTCTTTTAGTTGGCTTGGGTTAGGGCAAGATTCCATTAAGATTCTAAAAAAGGGAAAAAACGTGGTTCATTTACGTAGTAATTTACATGCCTATGTTCCCTGACAATGTGCCATCAAAACTGATTACTATTTTCTATTTCTTCTCTACTCCTAATTCAAATCTAAATAATAATAATAATACCTCTAGAATTTATTTTTAAACATTTAGAGAGCTAACTGTGCTCAAGGTGCTATCCTAAGTGTTTTAGAAGTATTGTGTAACTTCATAGCAACCTCTGAAGCAGATACTGTTAATATCCCCGTTCCATGGATGAGGAAACTGAGACCAAGAGGTTGAGTAACCTGCCGCTGGTCATCCAGCCGGGAAGGGGCTCCAGTTGATGCCCCTAACCACTGGGCTATGCTGCCTCAGGAGA
>NW_017731358.1:4975220-4976492 GCF_001890085.2 Hipposideros armiger | reverse complement strand
CACTGGTCCTTTCAAAATGGAAACAGGAGGAAGAGGAAAGGATGCTTCTGGGCTCTGTGGGACAGGAGACCAGCTGACACACACCAGAACTGGTCAGAAAGAAACCACACACATGTACGTTTCTAAGAAACTGACAATTTCATGTTTGTGAGTGAATTGGGGTTTTATGAGTTAGTGAGGGGCATACTCTGTGTAATGTTCAGTAGCTGGTGTGACTCATCAGGCCAGGAGAAGGCTTAAAGCACAACGCATGAATGAATTACTTTTAAGGATTGCAAGTAAAAGTCTTTTAAGTGTGCCAGCGTTCCTCAAAGGTAGTTGGCCCTTCTGTCCTTGACCCCTCCCCTACCTACTGGCAGGAACTCTTAGAAGTTTCCAGTACTGGTTCCAGCCATGTATTCTCCGGAGTGTGAATTCCGAGTCCCCTGGGCATCCTCAGGCTTTCCTGTTGCTCTGGGGAGAGGATGAGGAGGGACTGTTTCATGGGCAGCCCTGCCTGACCGTGGGCTCATCAATTTCTCCTCACCCCCTTGGGAGTTCCTTTATTGCCATGGGTGGGGACCTGGTGTAGTAAATCTGTTTGAGGGCAAACCTCTGAGGTGACGTGAACCAGACATTCATGCTGTATTTAAACCGTAATGGTCTGGGGCTGGGTCTAAAGCTTGAGCACCAGAGACGTTGCCCACTGACTCTCTTCTACTTCCTCCTTCATCTGGCTGCACTGGGAGCCTACAGGAGGCAAACACCTCCATCTAGCGGTGTTTCCAGGCTTCTCTCCAGGAACGAGGTCCTTGAATTGTAGAAACGCACTGCCTGGCTCTTTATCCTTACGTCCCTCCCCACTCCAGGCCCAAGCCAGCCAGTCGGTCTGGCTGTAACTTGCCCTGGGGGGCAGTGGGCCTTGTTTCTGGGTGACATGCTGGGCTGTTTGCAACCAGAGCCTCTCTGTTCTGCCTCAACAGTCTGCAACAGGACTGCAAGTTGCATCTCAGGCCATGTGCACATGACACTGGCACAGCGGAGCAACTCCACTGAGACATGCAAGCTCAGTGAGGAACTTTTGTGGTCATCTAGGCCAGCGATCTACGAACAGTACATTAGTGGAAAGTGGAATCAATTTTGTGGTATGCACCAGCAATTGAGACCCAAGAAAAACCAAAGTAGAATATGAGAGTGAAATGTACGTTTCAGTGATGGAGCTATTCATACATAGTGTAGACTGGTCAAGACATAAAATATATTTCTTACAGAGGAATGCAATCTGAAAAGTTC
>NW_017731358.1:4970810-4972965 GCF_001890085.2 Hipposideros armiger | reverse complement strand
GTTTTCTCTTCCATTATTCCTAAACATCAACTAGCATCAAGTGAGAGTGAGTGACTTAGAAATATTGGGTCGTTGGGAAAGTCATGATGCGTTTTTGCATTGAAAAACATAGAAAAATACGTCATGACTTTCCCAATGACCCAATAGATACAATAGAGCCTGAGAGGTAGTTGTGGGGACAGGGGTGGGGCATGGGATAGAGCCCTTGGAAGGAGTAAGGGGATATATTGGGGAAGAGGTTTAAAGGCACAATTAGCTGGAAACGTGGCAAAAGAATAATGAAAAGAACTGTAACGAAACAAGAAGGAAGTAGACTCAGAGCCCTGTCTCTGGGCCGGCTCCAGACTAGACTGTTGCTGCAGCTAGAACGGCTGAGTGGGTCAATGTCACTGTTAATTACTTTTTTGTTTTTCTGTTCTTTCCTGTTCCTGACTCCCTTTTCCATCTTCTTCCTCCTTCCACCCTGAATCCCATCTTCTCCCGTTTTTTCTTCCACCTCTTTCTCCTCTCCTCTGCTCTCATGCATCCTTTCTCCCCTCCCCCTCTCACCCACCCATCTCCTCCCTCCGTGCCCTTCCCGTTTACTCCCATCCCCCATCCCCTCCAAGCTCTCTGGTGGATGCGAGTTGACCGTGGTCCTCCAGGACTTCAACGCCGGCCACAGCAGTGAGCTGACCATTCAGGTGGGACAGACGGTGGAGCTGCTGGAGCGGCCAAGTGAGCGGCCAGGCTGGTGTCTGGTGCGCACCACGGAACGGAGTCCGCCCCAGGAAGGCCTGGTCCCCAGCAGCGCCCTGTGCATCTCCCATTCCCGAAGCAGCGTGGAGATGGACTGCTTCTTCCCCTTGGTGAAAGGTAGGGAGAACGGGGGTGGGGGGTGTGTGGGGGGTGGACCAGAAGGCACTGGGAGCGTTAGCCCCCTCTAACCGAGGAACGTAATGAACGAACCTGTCTCATGAACCCGTTTTCACCTTGCGCGATTTCTCTGGGATCTGCTTATGAAGAGGGTGGGTTGGGAACTTACAGAGAAAGAGCTACCAAGTAGCCATGTGACTTTGGGCAAGTCATTTAAGCTTTCTGAGTCCGTTTCATCTTAAAAATGCAGGTTGAATTTCATGGCCTCTAAGATCTCTTCCAGCTCTGCCATTGTGCCAGCTTACATTTAGAAAAGCTCTCTTCTACCTGTGGCCAAATGCCTAGAGTCCTCCTTTCTCGCTGACCCACTCTCCCCCTCCACAGCTCCCTGGGGCTCACTGACACCTGAACTCTCCCCCAAGTGCTCATGCTGACACACAGGCCCCGAGCAAACCCAGAGAATGAGTTGGGTTTGACCCTCCCTCGGCCCTGCCAGGGTCTGAGGTACCCGTTTAGGTGCCGGTGATGGGTACGTTATTGGTGCCTTGGCTTCTGTTTTATACTTGTGTAGCTCTGTGTTCCTTCCATGTGCTTGTTTATTCACTTTTCTCACACCAGGGGGATGAATGACTAGAACAGTGATTGGAGGGGGGAGAGGGGGGAGGGGCGTGCCTCTGGATTGGTAGCCTCAGTGTCCCCTGGGAACTTGTTAGAAATGCAAATTCAGACCCCATTCCAGACCTACCGAGTCAGAAACGCTGAGGTGGAGCCCAGCAGTCTGTGTTTTAATAAGCCCTCCAAGGGACTCTGATGCACACTCAAGTATGAGAACCACTGACTTCAAAAGCCAAGGCTGGCAGTGGCCTTGAAGTCACTCATTTTATACAGAGGAAACTGAGACCCAGAGAGCAACTTAGTTCTGAGCTTCTTTTTGTAGCTGGCCAGTTAATCTGCATCAGAGGCTCCTTCTGTGCAGACCTGTGCTAGGGATTTATGAGATAGGAAGAGGAAAGGGGCCTGGTTCTGTCAGGAGGCAGGGACGAGGGTCACCATGGAGACCTGCTGCAGGCTGCCTGGTAAATATGACAGGCCAATAATGTTTCAATGTTCCCATTTCTGGAATTTCATCTGGTCCCTCTCCAAAGCCCGACTTCCTCCTTCCCTCCACCAGATGGCGATAGCAGGTGGCATGATGCGTGCTGCCTGCCTTCTCATCCGGCCTCCCTGGGTTTTTTCCATCAGGAGAAAAATGAGAGCAAACCTGATTCTCCTCCTACTGCGCGAGACACACACACACACA
>NW_017731358.1:4953744-4970525 GCF_001890085.2 Hipposideros armiger | reverse complement strand
TGAGGACTAAGGAGGGATTGTGTCAGGAAGCTGTGTGGAAATTGGAATTGCCAGTGCAGCCCCTCAGCCCTCGGAAGGAGCCAGTAGAGAAACTTACGAAGCCAGGGAAGCAAAAATCAGGGAGACAGGATTTATGGTTCTGTTTGAAGCCTAAACAAGAGGAACACTGGGGCACAAATTAGTTAGAATTGTGAGAGTGAAATGAGATAATATATTCAAAACACTTAGAACAGTGCCCGGCACTCAATACATTTAGTTGTCATGTTAAGTTTTAGTCCTTATATCATTTGTCATAGATTATTCAGCAAAATAACTATACAATCCCACAAGTCCAGTCTAGAGACCCCATCCCCAGAGACAAAACCAAGGACAGCAGTTCATCTGCTGGAAAAGGCTAATTTGTCATAGATGTCCAAGTACAGGCTGGTCCATCAGGAAGGATTTAGCTTCCAGAGAAGACTTGACACTTACTGACCTAGGTCTGGCCCACTTGGCTGGGTAAAATGTGCATTTCCTCCCTGCCCCGGCTCAGCCGGGGCCCCTCTATGTGCAGCTTGGCAGGAGCAAACCCAAGGGGGAGAAGCAGAGAGCTGTCGGAGTGGATCTGTGATCCAGAGGCGGGAGGTGGAGACATTAGGGGTAAGAACTCGGGGGGGATTGGTTAGTGGAGAGTTCACTGAAAATGAGAGCTAAGGAGGAGGGATAGAAAATAGAGGCTTGAGGGAAAGCAAGAAAGGACGCTGTCACAGAACTTCCCAGCTAACTGCCAGCCAGCATGGCTTCTTAAAGGCAGCACTGCCCATCCACGCCCCTGGCAGTGCCTGTCACCCATTTCCTTGGCCCTTTTTGTTTGCAAGTTGGTTCCTCTCTCTGCAAGCATAGGCCAGTTAGGCTGGGCCTTCAAATGGCAACCTGGGAGCTCTCACTGCCCCCTCACCTGTGTGGGCTCAGAATACGCAGGTGCCTGACTCCCAGCAGCCAGGACTTAAGTCACTAATCTCCGCGGAGCATCTCTGATGGCCCTCACAGGGCCTTATCTGAAGTACGTGTGCTCATGCTCCTGTCCCAACCTAGAGAACCCCCTCCCTCTCTCCCCAGGGCCTGCCCTGAGTGTTGGTCTCTCAGAGGAAACTCAGTAAACTGTTCCTTCTCCCATTCCAGGCAGCTGCCTGCTGGCCTCCCGGCCTTCGCTTCCCTCAGCAATGGTTTGTCTCCAGCAGACACTTCATTATAAGTTATGCACGACTGGATTGAGAATGAAATGTTCTGTGGGGTTGTGGAATAGGACAGTGTGGCCTCATCCAGTGTCACTGGAGGTCAGAGCCTATTGCTTTTTCAATCATGGAGGGGAGCTAGTCCTCCTAATCTTTGCAGAGAGCACGCAGTGCCCCTATGGGCTGTGAGAAACAGGGCAGTACCTGTGTGATGTGCGAAGGGCTCAGGCCATGACTGTCAGCCCCACAAACGGAGGCAGAACCGTGGAACGTGAGCACCAAGGAGAGAACGTGGGTAACTACTAGACCTGCGTTCTCAACCCTGGCTGTGTAGAATCACCTGGAAGCTTTGCCAAATGACAGCGCCCAGGCCCCACCTAGAGCAGCTGGAATCAGAATCTCCCAGCTGGAGCCTGAGGGTCAGTGTTTTTCAAATGCTCCTTAGGTGAACCTAAGCTACCGTCAGGGCTGAGAACCAACCCACAGCACCAGCCCACTTCCTCTTTTGCAGGGGCACTTTCAGGCACAGGAAAGCAAGGAGACTTCCCTGAAGCCACGAGGAGAGCTGCTGGCAGAGCGGGAGTAGAACCAAGGCCCCCACCTCTCTCCCAGGGCTCTGCACCACACACTCTGCCTGTTGGGACAGCCTCAAGTCTTTCCCTCCTGTGCCTTCTCAGGACACGGTGGTTGGCTGTTTCCTCCTGATATATGATAATGAGGCTGTGTGACAAAGTGGGGGTGCCTGCCTATTACTTTACTGCCACCCTGACATCACAGGGCTTCTCCCTGGGATTGGACCCTCTGGGACCTAGTCCCCCTAGTCTTTCTAATCCCCTCTCACTTTCTCAGCACTAAGTGATGAAGGGCAGTGCCTTCCAAGGGACAAGGACTTTGCAGTGGTGGCCTTCAACTGTGGATGCATCTTAGAGCCACCTGGAGGAGACTTTTGAAAACACTGATGCCTCACACCTCACCCAGACCAATTAATTCAGAGCTGCCAAGCCTGGGTATCAGTATATTTTAAGTTCCTTTGTAATCTTGATATTCCGTGAGGGTTGAGAGTTACTTCTTTATGGGTTTGGTACCCCTCAGAGTGTCAGGCTTAGGAGATAATTAAGGATGCATTGGAAGGGGTTAGTATACAAGTTATATACAGAATTCCTACAACTCAACAACAAAAAGAACAATTTGATTAAAAATGAGCAAAGGACTTGAATAGGTATTTCTCCAAAGAAGATATACAAATGGCCAATAAGCTCATGAAAAGATGCTCAACATCACTAATCATTAGGGAATGCAAATCAAAACCATAATGGGATACCCCATTGTACCTATTAAGGTGGCTATTTTTAAACAGAGAGAGAGAGAGAGACAGAGACAGAGACAGAGACAGAGAGAGATTGGATAACAGGTGTTGGTAAGGATGTGGAGAAATTGGAACCTTTATGCAGTGACCATATGATTCAGTAATTTGACTTCTGGGTATATACCCAAAAGAACTGAAAGCAGGGACTCAAAAAAGGTATTTGTACACCCATGTTCACAGAGCATTATTCACAATAGTCGAAAGGTGAGTGTCCATCAATGGATGCATGGATAAACAAAATGTGGTCTATACATATAATCGAGTATTATTCAGTTTTAAAGGAATATCTGACACATGCTACAGCACAAATGAGCTTTGAAGACATTATGTTAAGTGAAATAAACCAGTCACAAAAGGACAAATACTGTATCATTCTACTTAATGGAGGAAACTACAGCTGTCAAATTCATAGAAAGTAGAATGGTGGTTGCCAGGAACTGGGGGGAGGGGAGGAGTGGAAAGTTGTTATTTAAAGGGTACAGAGTTTCAGTTTTGCAAGATCAAAACAATAGAGTACCAGAGATGGATGGTGGTGATGGTTGCCCAACAGTGTGAATGTACTTAATGCCGCTGAACTGTACACTTACAAATGGTAACAATGGTAAAATCCTGGGTATTTCTGCCCAGGCTCCAAAAACCAACCTAGGTTCTTCTCCACGCAGCTCTATAGGACATCTGTGTTCTTTTTCTTTTCCTTGTTCCGTCTCTTCCCTGGCTCCAGCCAAGTGCCTGGAAAAGCTATAAGGAAACGCCTCTTTGCTTAGCCAAACCTAAACCAGGGCCAGGTGAACTCTGGAAGCAGACGTCCTGGAGGAGAGGGCAGTGGTCCATGGCAGCCCTGGCTTGTTACGGGGAGTCCTCTCCCATGGGGCCTCCTGGTGATTCTGCTGTTGGCCCCTGTCAGGAACTTCGTAACCAGGCTGTGGTGTACAAGTGGAGAACAGTGGAGAAAGCGTGGGCTCTGGAGGCATATTACTTCCAACAGTCCGAAGATGCTGAGCAACTCTCTGATACTGTTGACTTAGATTAAGTTTGTAGTCAACTCATCAAAATAGCCAGCATTTATTAAGCCTTACTATGGGGCCAGGTTCTGGGTTAATGCTTTCATACTAATAACAATGTTATTTTACAGACAAGGAAGCTGAGCCTTAGAAAGATTAGGTAACTTGCCCAACCAAAGTCACATAGTTTGTAAGTGTTGAACCCAGGCCTGTCCATCCCCCAAGGTTGCACTCTTTACCACTGTGCTTCAGGACCTCCCAAGTCTGAAGGCATTTGAGACAAGTACTTGCATTTATCATTTTTCCATGTGATTAGGCTCCCCTGTATTTAGCCAGGTTGAGGAGTTAGAGAGCATGAGCAGCCCTGCATACGGCCCTCTCACTCTCCCTCCCCACTCTGGCCTCATGTGCCCCCTTCCAGAGGGGCAGTAGCAGCAATCAGACAGATTTTGTCAGGCGGGTGCTTTGCCCACTAGAAAGGTCCTGGTGTCCCAGGCTGGAGCAGAATGACTCTGAGCAGCTCTCTGGACAGCGGGCTGAACTGGGTCCAGGTCTGATAGGGGCCGGCCAGCCCTGGAGCTGGTCCAGCCTGTCCAAGAGATTTCTGCAGGATGAGAACTTCCAGCACTTTCTGCTGCCAGGAGCCAAAATATGCCTTTCGTATCCCCTCTGCGATCACATCCAGCGCCTTACAGGTTCTTCCTGCCTACTGATTCTGGAAGAGTCCACCAAAAGTGGACTCTCTCTCTCTCTCTCCCCCTCTCTCTCTCCCCCTCTCTCTCTCCCCCTCTCCCTCTGTCCGTCTCCCTCTCCCTCTCTGCCTTCTTCCCGCCCTCCCTCTTACTTGTCAGTATAACTCTGCATTATGTGCAATTACTCTCAGGTTTTTAGTTTACTCCATAATGCCTAACGCAGGGCTTTACTGTGGGAAGCTGAAAAATAATTGAAGGATGAACACTCCCCAAACATTTCCTTTGGGGTATGAAAGGATACTTTGCAAACTACAGCTTGCTGATCCATAGTCCTACTCCATTTGTACAGCCCCACATCTGTAACTGACCAGCTGTGAGGTAGCCACTGTGAAATTCAGACCTCACTTCCTCATAGAACAAAATTATGCATGGGACTGTGGATGAGGGTAGGAACAGGCTTCCATGCCAGCCCACAATATTTTGAGAATAACATAGCTGAATATAGTGTGTTTGCAGTGAAAATAGTGGTAAGGCGGTGTTTGAAAATCACAGTAGTGTTGGATAAGAATCACTGAAACCAAAAAACTACTACATTTGAATAAGAAATGTAATTAACTTGAATGCTGAGGCTTCTTGAAGATAGGTGTGCTTAAAGATAGACGGAGATGTATTGGTAGAGATTCTAGAAGGAACTCCCAGTCATTTTTCTGAATTTTAAGAAGTCAGAATTAAACTCTCCTTTTTTATTTTATAATTTTTTATAATTTTTATTTTATAATTGAATAAATTCAATTTATTATAATTGAATGAAAGTGGTCTTTGATTAGATTTTATTTTACTTTAGAACATTGGCTTTTGGGGGCTCTTGGAATCTTAGAATTGAAAAGCTCCTTAAAGGTCTTCTGCTTTACTCTCTCCCCTAACAGAGGGACCCCCTTCCAAAATGTTTCTGACAAGTGGCAGCCAAGCATCACATCAATACTCCCAGGGACTGGGAGCTCATTACTTCCAAGGGAAGCCTGTTGTGTTTTAGTGCAATTCTAATGCTTAGAAAATTCCTCTTACTTAGGGCCGAAATTCAGATACTACTTCCTGCCCATCACTCCAACTACTCTCGCCTCCCCAATCCCCCAGTGGAAACCCAGCAGTTCTAATTCTCCTTCTCCTTCTCTTTCTGATCTGTATCTATAACAGAGGCATTTGATTTGCATATAAAATGTCAGACACTTCTTTCCTAAGGCACTACTTAATAAGAGCTTAGCAATCTCTCCACAAATTCTTCTATGAAATCCTTACAGCAGAACAAAACATTTTGGAATAAACTCAATAACCCTAACTTGTTTAAACTGATTATTTATTTGTATGCGTGGTTTTATAGCCCTCTTAACCATCCTTGGACTTAGGAATGTCTAGTTGCCTGGCTTTTGCCCTGCACATCCCAAGCCCCTTACAGACTTCTGATCTCATCACCTCCTCTCTGGGCACAGGACTGAGAGGCTACCACCATCCACTCTGAGGCTGTCTGCAAGCTAGTCTTCTGTACTGGGCATTCCCTACTGTCCTTCATGTTGTGGTTTGCTCTAAAATAGCATTTTTATTTCCTTTCATCCATATCTTCCTGAATTACCTCTAGAATCCCTTTCAGTGCTAAAAATGTCTGCTGTGTTCTCTCCACATCAGGTAAGTACCCTTAGTAACCTAAAGTGATTAACCTAAGTATTCAACCCAAGCCAAGCATAAGTATCTTCATTTTGAGGTCCAATTTAGAAGGTTGAACCACATGAAATTGCCATCTTTGTGGTTTAAAAAAAAAAAAAAGGTTGACTATCAGCAATTTCTAAATGGTTCAACCTAGTATGTTACAATCAGCCTATCTTTTTCTTAGAAGGGAACCTGCAAATCTTTGAGAAAACAGGGGAGGGTTTGGTTCCCAGGGAGTCAGATGAGCCAGGAAGAGGACAGGGTGTGGAATACATGGAAAGTCACATCATCTTCGTTTCCACATCTGTGCAGGGGAAGCTGATAAAAGCGCCTATCTCACAGAGTTGCTGGGAGGCTCAAGGGTGGCAATGTGAAGTAAAGCTACTTTGCAACTGTGGAGTTGGTCTTATTATTCTGTGCACAGGCTAATTGTTTAGAATAAAACAAAAGTAACTTGGCTACCACGAGGCTTTACAATGGTATCTAGTAGGCCATAAGATGAGAGGATGAGAGGTATGGAATAACCAAGAGTCTTGGGAAGAAGACCTGAGTCTAAAGCCTGGCTCAGCCACTAACCACCTAATGACTGTGGGTACCATACTGAAAATCTACAAAATGGGGCAATGGAGCTTAGACCTCTTGAGTTAGACTTCTCAGCCTAGGTGTCCCACACCAGAAGTGGTCCATTAATGGTCACTTCCCCGCCTGCCCTTAGTCCCAGTTCTGATACCTCTATAGGAGTGAGTCTAGGGTGTTTCCAGCCTGCATCCTCTCCAGGACTGTTCAAAGGGTCAAGGTTCTGTTGCTAGTTTTCATCCATAGGTTTAGCCAAGGCCCTGACTTTGTGTCTCGTCTGCACCCTCCCCCGTTCTCAGTTTCTATTCCTGACCTATCCTGGGCCCTATCTCCAGCCTACCAGTAGCAGGTGCATCCGGCTCTATGATTTCCTGAGAAATAATGATTTATTCCTCTAACTTTCTTTTGTCTCCTCCATGGAGAGTTGAGATCACATCTGATATATTTGAGCTGAAAATTCAAGTGATTCCCTGGCTTGCACCTCTGGCATCTCTCAATGATCTATTCTCTTTTATTAGTTAACTCTGGTCATTGAAGGTAACATTCAGACCACGCCAGAGAGCAGGGCTGACCTATGTGATGGAGGGCTGTGCGAGACTTTGAGTACTGGAGTGGCTATGAGCATGCCATTCTTCAAACAAGACAAGGACAAAGAAGAGTTTTGTGAAAACTGCCTTTCTTATTTCATTTTTAACTGAATTTCTTCCAGTTACCTGTCTATGTTCAGATGAGCCAGAAATGGTTAGTGAGAAATGGTCTGTGGGCCCTCCTAGGATGCAGTGTCGGGAAGAGGGAGATGTAGGTGCCATCCAATCCACACTCTTCCCACTCTCTCCTCCTTTTTTTTGT
Organism: Hipposideros armiger; assembly: GCF_001890085.2. NCBI lineage: Eukaryota > Metazoa > Chordata > Mammalia > Chiroptera > Hipposideridae > Hipposideros > Hipposideros armiger. The sequence goes on along the minus strand of NW_017731358.1, from coordinate 4,963,126 downwards.
TTTTGTTTTTGTTTTTGTTTTTAGACTAAGGGATAAAGAATAGTTAGAAAATGTATCCCAGGGGGAGTACTCTGGGGGAGATGTTCTGCCTGCAGCTGCCTACCATCCATCTGATATTACTTAGGACATTGAAAGGCTTGGAATTGAAGCCTCAAATAGGAAGATGTCAGGCCAGGCCACCTCCTCCTCCAAATACACCCCACTGTGGTGCTGCCTCCAAGCAGAGCTGAAGCAGGGGGAGGACCTGTGCTGTCAACAAAAATAGCTGCTCTCTCTGGGGACCCCCTGCCTTGTTCCTTTTTGTAGCCAGCCCGCTGTGACAGCTGCCATCAAATACTTGTGTCAGTAGCATATTGTCACACATCCTGGTGTGCACTGCAGATCTGTGAGACCTACAAGAAGATGATGCCCCTTAGCGTCCAGAGGGGAGGGAGGGTGAGGCTTGACTAGTGTCCTTGTTCCGTGGAGCCTCATAAGCCAGTGGATGGAGCTCGGAGCTAAGATGAGAGCCTCGGATTCAACCCCAGACAGGAAGGGCTGCCACTGATGTGCCTGTTGAAGAGAGGCTGGAGAAGATGCAGAGGAAGTCAGCCCAGCAAACAAAACGTTCCCCCAAGAGATGATGCGGTTTTCTCTTACTTAGAGTTAGCTAAGCTGAAACCACTTTCCTGTCAAGAGAACAGAGGGATCAGAAATGACACGCGCTGAATGGGGCTTGGGACGCAGAGAAGGAGCAGTGGTGGTCTGACTGCTGGGGAAGGTCAGGGAAGGTCAGAGGTGACTGGATCTTGAAGGCCGTGAGAGCAGCCCGTCAGGCTACAGCTACTGGAGCTTTCAGCAGCGGCGTCTCATGCTACTTGGCAGGACAGAGCGGTCAGGACCCTCCTCGGGCCACCTCAGTGCCTTCCTGTGTTGCCTGAGCCTTGAGAACAATTCTCTCTCATCCAGGACCTGTGTAGGATTGAAACTGCAGCTTGAACCCAAACCTTGTGACATGTATGAGAAGTCTTTCATTTACAATTCTTGCCATGTTTAATCCCAGCTCCCTGTCTTCTAGGAGCAGAGAGGCCATCCACTCACTGAACAGCCCGCCCCTTTCTTTGCCGCTGCCATCCGCATAATGGCTGTCTAGTTTCCCCACCATCATCCACCAGCCCCAGCCAGGGAGGCTGATTCTGATACCGTGCCCCCTTGCCTCACTTTCCTCAAGGCCCCATCCCTATAAGCCACACAAGGTATGGTTTCCTACCTTTGTACTCTGATGGGCAAATAGATAATTACCATTGCTGGCTCCCAGCTGAAGGGAGGAAGCCTCGGCTAAAGACCCTTCTGGGCTCCAAACGTTCCCATGGCTCCTGCCTCACTTCGAGTAAAAACCAAGTCCCTGCTGTGTCTGCAGGGAGGCTCCTACAGAACCTGCCCAGAGCCTGTTCCCTGAATTCTTCCCTTAGGTCTTAGTTTCCTTTTGCTCCTGTAAGAAATTACCGCACACCTAGTGGCTTCGAACACCACATTTATTCTCCTACAGCTCTGCAGGTTAGAAATCCAGCATGGATGTCATTGGGCTAAACTTCAAGTGTCAGCAGGGCAGCATTCCTTCTGCAGGCTCTAGAGGAGAAGCTATTTCCTCACCTTTTCCACCTCCTGGAAGCTGCCTGCATTCCTTGGCTTATGGTCCCTTCCTCCATCTGCAAAGCCAGCAACGGGGCATCTGTCTGGTTCTTCTTCCGTATTCAAGTCTCCTTCTGACCCCAGCAGGAAAGGTGCTCTGCTTTTGAGTCACCTGATTACATTTTGCTCACCTGAACAATCCAGGCTAACCTCCCCATGTCAAGTTCCTTAACGTAATCACGTCTGCAAAGTCCCTTTTGCTATGTAAGGTAACATATTTACAGGTTCTGGGGATTAGGATGTGGACATCTTGGGGGGGGGGGCACATCCTTCCTACCACATCCGACTACTCTCCTGACCAGCCTGCCTGACTGAGCTGTTCTCCAGTCGAGGCATGCACACTCCCCTCCCCCCCCCCGGCACCTGCACCTCTGTTCCCTCTGCCTGGGACACTTCAGATAGCCCTGATCCTCTGATACCTGGATGGCTTGCTACCACGCTTTCTTCACATCTCTGCTTGAATGTCACCTGATTAGAGCGGTCTTCCCTCACGCCCACCCTCTCCCATCTAACTGTGTAATATGCCTTTTCCTATTTTACTTTTTTTTCACTGCACTATTCCCTACCTGACATATTTTTTAATGTTTATTGTCTATTCCTCCCATGGCCCTGCCCCCCAAGTCCCCCGACAGGTGCAGGAATTTCATCTATTTTGTTCATTGCCCTATCCCCAGTATCTAAAACAGTGGTTGGCATATAAGAACTTCTCAGTAAATATTTATAGAAAGGGATGAAGAGAGGGAGGGGAGGAGGAAGAAAAGGAAGGAAAGAAGGAAGGAAGGAAGGAAGGAAGGAAGGAAGGAAGGAAGGAAGGAAGGAAGGAAGGAGGGAGGGAAGGGAGGGAGAGAGGCTGGAAGGAGGGAAGGGAGGAAGGGAGGAAATGCATCAAGGATCCCTGAGGAGTTCACATGTGCGAAGGACCTGGCTCAGTGCGTTCTCCACCCCCTAAGAACTATAGAGGAAACTGGCTTAAACTTTAGCAGGAGCCTGAGGATGGGAACAGCAAATAACGTTCTGAGGTTAGGAGTTCTGACTGAGAAAGTCTCTCAAATCCTGACTCCTGGGAAGTCTTCTCTGGGGACACATGGGCTCAGCACCTTTCATTTATTTGGAATTGTTGAAAACAGAAATGTAAAGACAGGCAGTATCTCCCACATCCCTCCTATTCCTGAAATCTTCAATGAAGTGACCTTCAGTCAACTGACCAAAGTGGAGGCAAAACCCACTTTGCATTTACTGTATCAGAAACCTCTCCATTGCACCCATGAATCTACATTACTGCCGCAGTTGGTCCTTCTACCTGTGGGAGGGAAGGCGGCATGGACAGTCGGAGTTGAAACGCCATCCCTGTAGTAGACACTTAGCCATGGTAAGCCTTCCTAAATTGAAACTCAGTCAAAGTGACAGACTGGCACATCCTCCTGCCCTACTTCGAGAACACCTTGACCTACTTAGAAGTGAACGTTTTTGGAACTAGATAAAACCTGGAGTGGTTTGTTTTTAGCAACTCTAGCTGCAGTCATCTTTCACTTTGATAAATAGCTTGTCTCCTCCTGAGCTCAGGCGGCTGCTCAGCGCAGATCTCCAGGAACCTATCCTGGCTGCCTGCAGCCCTACCTCTCTGTCCCCACAGAACATGAACACTGGCAGTTCTGGGGAGACACCAGGGTCCTCTGTGAAATCCCACGTCTTCATCAGTATTGTCTGAACCACCCCCCTACCTGGGGCCCGGTGATCAGTGATCCTGCCTTCCTGAAAACAAACAGGATGATTGACAGGATTAGCTGGGGCCTAACTTCCTTGAGGATAAGTGAGACAGTCAGAAGGAGGCAGACAGGTGTCCGGTGGGCAAGCACGGAAGAACCTATTTACACATATAGGATGAGCTAAGTGATGGTTTAGTCATTGGCACCTGGGAGCTGTCCCCAGGTGGATGGCGGACCCACAGGGCCAGCAGTGGTGCAGTGGTTAGACCGCACTAAACGGAGACAATTAGAAGAGATTACTATGCATAGTGCTAGCAACCATGCTTTTTCTCTAGACATTACTATTAAAATAGCACCGATTATCTGGGAATGGTTACCCACATGGACATTCTACGATTTTAAAAGATATATTTGGAGTTCAAGTTAAATATAGAACCAATGTACACATTGTACATCCTTTCTTTAATCATAAGTGTTTCTGGTCACTGATGATTATCTCTGTTCTTCCTTTTTTTACATAAAGAGAAACCCTCTACCTATGCCCAGTCCTTTTCTGTCTCCACTTTCCTTTTTCTGCCACAATAAAAAAAAAAAATTGAGCCACTGCTTCTCTTAGAACTCACCCTGTTCTTTGTCTTTTCTCAGGGGACGTGCCTTATTCAGTTGATATTTCTCATGTAGATTTCCGTATGCAGATTATCTTAGTGGCTTGCAAATAGTAGATGTTCACAAACCAACCATTTGTTGAATAAATGATCAGCACTTAGCAAGAATCTTAAAGTTGTAAGCCAAGTACATGGAAGCCAGGACAGAGTAATTTGAGGACATTATGAGCCATCGGCAATCAGGCAGTTCACAGGTCAGAAAACTACCCAGGGACGATGAGGACTGAGGAACGTGCAGCTAGCAAATGAACATAACAGGCGGTGGAAAAACAAGTCAAGGGGCTAGCTGTCAGAATTTGAGAAAGTGAAAACATTTGAGTCCAGGTGCTCCCTAAACTACATATTAACCATGCAGGAAGTAATCCCGCCCCAAGGTCAGTGGTTCTTAGCCCTGACTTCACACTGAAATCACCTGCAGAGCTTTTTAAAACTGTAGATGTGAATCTGGATCAGAATGTGGGAGTGGGTGCTACAGGTGAGCTTCACTACTGGAGGAAAAGGCAGGTACCTGTAAATGATGGGTTGGGTGGGATGAGGAAAGCAGGGTCTGTCACCCCTAGTCACCGAGAAGTCTGCCCACAGCTCTCTCTGAGCCTATGCGAGCACGTCTTGTAAACGGTGTTTACTGTACTTGTCAGACTAAGAAGGTTCTCCCAGGAATTTCCAGGAGTGGTTGCTATTCCTTCTGTCTCTGGGCTGAGCTCTCACTAAGAGATGTTGGGAAGTGGGATTTTGAAAAATCCTGTTCCTGTAAATTTGAATTTCCTAAAGGAAAAATTTTCACCAGCATTTGTCTGTTGGTGAGAAGGGCAGATGCCCGAGGTTATGGTCCAGCAGTACTGAAGCCTGCAGCTAACTAGCGGGGAGAGGGCAGTCCCACTAGTCCCCAATGTCAGGCCCAGCCTGGTGGTATACCTGGCCCAGTATGTCTGCAGGCTGAGACCAGCAGGGATTCTTTGGGGTTCACTGTTGTGGGGAATGGAGATACGAGACATAAAATGGACACGTAGGTCGGTAGAATGCCTCATTCCTGTGAAGTGGACTTTGACTGAAGGCATCACTGAAGACAAACTCTGCCAAAAATAAAGAGACCCAGCCACATCTTTGGAGATGAAGAACACTCGAAAGATGTTGCCTCAGCTCAGGGGTTCTTGGCCTGAAGTTTGGGAGTGGGTGGGTAGGTGAAAACCCTGAAATTAGAGACATTCAACTGTCTTATGAAAAAAAAAAAAGTTTATCGAGGGGCTCAAAATCCAGGGATCAATAAGGATTTGGGAAAAAGTGTATCTAGTTATTCAGATGATTTCAAACCTCTCCACGCTCTCTCTCTCTCCCCCTCTATCCCTCTACCTCTTATCTCTTTCTTCCATGTTGGCCTTATTCTCAGGTAATTTCTTCCTCTGTGGTGATGGCAAAATGGCCTCCAGCTGCTTTAGGCTAACATTCTACCAACTCAGAAATCTTGGGAGAAGTGATCGCTGCTTTCCCAGTAGCTCTTGCTAAGGTATCACAGTGTGTGCTCATTGGCCGAAATTGGGCCATGTGCTAAGTCTGAACCAATCCCTGTGACTGACTAGCCAAGCGCAGATCATGGGCTCATCGTTGGAGTGGAGGGTGGAAAGAGGGAGGATGTCAGCCACACCCAAAAACGTGGTCTGAGAATGGAGGAGGGCTGGTTCCTCAAAGAAAAATCGGGTGCTATTATAAAAAGAAGTGAGCATAGATCACAGACAGATGGGGTGAAAATTCTCTGCACTAATGGTTCTCAAAGTGTGCTCCCTGTACCAACATCATCAGCATCACCTGGGAACTTGGAGAAATGCAAATCCTCAGGTCCCACCTAGACCTACTGAATCAGAAACCCTGAGGGTGGGGCCCAGGAATCAGTGTTTTAACTCACCCTCCAGATGATTCTGAGATACACTCAAGTTTGAGAACAACCACATTACACCAATGGTCCTCAAACTATGCTGCATATTACGAGCACCTGGGAAACTTTTAAAACTATTGATGCCCACCTGTGCCCAAAATTAATGCATCTGAGGCAGTGCTGGGAATGGCGGGGGGGGGGTGGAGAGGGGAGACCCAGGCATCAATGGTTCTTAAACTTGGTTCCACCCTGGAATCACCTAGAGAACCTTAAAAAAATGTTAATGCCTAGAATTTTTTAAAGTTTCCCTGATGGTTTTAATAAGCACCAGTGTGTAAAAACCATTGCCCCACCATCCCCTCCAAATTGTCCTAAGGACAGTACCTTGAAATATGCAGGTCACAGGATTCAGGCACCTATTTTCTTAGATCCCTCAGTTCAAAACTTGGTCAAATATCTGATGTCCATTCCCTTTCCTTTTACGTTCATGGTGAGTCTGTCCTAGTGGCTAGCTCCACAAGGGCTGGCATTGTTTTTATTCACCAGTGTAGACCCAGTGCCTAGAACAGAGCCTGGCACATAGTAGGCACTCATAAGTATTTGCTGAACTCACGAGTAGGTCTGCAGACACTTAGTGTCCCAATGGCGTTCAAGACTTCCTTGACATGTTGTAAACATCGCTTTTCCCATTCTGGAAGGCACATGAGGACAGCAAGGGGACTCTTGGATTCTTGGTGCCTAACCCCAGAGTGAATCTCCAGGATGGCCAAAAATGTGTTGAACATATCAACTTAAGATAGTAGGTGTTCCTAATGGTTTTATGCCTTTAAGTTGAGAGTAGGATGTATTCCTGGGTTATAAGGACCAGTGGAGACATGCCAGGTGGATCTTTTTCATGGAGACTGACTACTTTAAGGTCTACTGGTGCTCTGATTTCTTAAGTAAGGGCTGGGTCTTCCTCAGACATCTAATTCACATCGGTTTCTGCAAGATGCTGTCATCAGCCTCTTGTAAAGGATTGCTGCAGAAAAAGTGATCAGTGTCACCTGAACATAAAGGCCTAGAAGGAAGATTTAAGTGAAAAAAGGAGCTGGTTACTCACCAGGCATTTTGAAACATCTCTGAATTCCTACCAGAATGCCCCAGAAGTATCCAAAGAGGTGGACTGAGTGGGTAGACCCAATATCCATCAACTCTTGTATCATAGCCCCTATACAGAGGATCATAGGCAAATAAGGTTCACCCTTAGAAGGGCAGAAGGTGCTGGCCGTTTTATGGGCTTGCAAAGGACAGCAAAATGGGTCTCGTCTTTGGTGATATGGAAGAGAACTAGACAATAGTTGGCTGCCACAGGTAGAACTGAAACCAGGATAACTATAATTCTATGGTAATTCTAGCTGGCGAGATGAGACTGACCAGTAGTGAGACAATCAGTGAACCAGGAAGATGGGATACAGGCTGCCTAAGCAATTTGAACTTTCATTTCTCTGTTTTGTACATGGAGCACTAGATACACATTTCCTGCTCAATAATGAGATCCTTATGTAATTCTTGCCTGGAGAGGCCACCAGGGAGATGCCAGTGGTAGAACTAGAAGTGAAGTTTGACTTTAGGTTCTGCTGTTTCTATGGGATGGAGCTTTTTAGAGTTTCTCTGTAGAGTTAAACCATCAAAGCCACATCATAGTTAATTTATTCATTTTCCTCTGAGGTAAAGAGGATTCTACCTTATAAGGTTTCTGTGTGTGTGTTTGTGTGTGTAAAAGTAAATGAGTTAATGTATAGAAAGCAATTAGGAAACTGCTTGGCACAAATAAATGCTTAATACATGTTAGTAATTGTTACCCATTAAGTCATGCTACTATCATTTACTGAGCATCTACTGTGTTCCAACCATGTGGCAGATGTAATGCATATATAAATAAGGCACAAATCTAAACAAGGTTCAAACTGAGAAAGAAAGCCCCAAATCCTGGGAAGTCTAAAAGTCTTGTCCCTTGGCTCTTTTTCGGCCAGGTATCGGTTACCTGGGTGATCAAGCTTGTTTTTTATTCCTCTCACAAACTTCCCTTTTTTCCTGATGAAGGAGCCCTCTGTACTTTATGAGTGTTGTATGTTTCTAACAATCCCTTTTTCCTAAATCTTCACACACACACACACACACACACACACACACACACACGAGACATGCCCTGTGTTCATGGGAAGGTCCAGGTGATGTGGTCCAGGTGGGCTTCATGGAACCAGGGGGGATAAGAGCTTGATGTTGAAATATGAAAGATTTAAAGAAGAAAAGGATAGGGAAGTAAAGGAGTGATAGATGATCCACTGTATGTCGTTGTGGGGTGGGCGAATGGAAGTCTTCCACCATGAGTTAAGATGTTTGGAGTTTCTCTGATTAATAGTCACTCAACTGGGACTATTAAACATCTCCTCTCTAACAGGTACTTCCATGGATCTTTTAAAATTCTATTAGCAATCCTGTAACATAGGTATTCATTGTCCTTTTATTTATTCTTTAAATGATGAAATTGAAGATCAAAAAAGTGAAGTGACTTGCCAAAGGTCAAACAGTTAACAGGAGGCAAAAAAACCGCCTTTGAACTTTGGTTTTGTGACTCTAAACCCAGGGTGCTTTTGCATATTATTACAGCCCGGGAGCCAATGAAAAAAAGGGAGGCACTATTATTATTAGCATTAAATATTAAAAGGAGGGAAAGATAAGGGATAGGTGAAGGTGTTTTCACTGCAGAGGAGGCTGCCCCCGTTTGAAGGCTGAGGGGAAGAAAAGGGAGAACCTATTAGCGAGAAAAAGCATTATTGAGGCTTGAACCGAAATCTGCCCCTGCCCCACTGCTTTGGCCTCCTCTGGTTGTAATATTTTAAGGCGAAGGTGATCGTGGTGGTCTTTGAGGAGAGGACGTTGCACCGAAGGAGAAGCACCTGTTTTGTGCCAGGATCTGTGTGTAAGACAGACCATCCTCCCTAGGCTAGCCCAGCGCTCACAGCCACCGGCGGCGTTGCATAAGGCTCTGGGCCACGCTGCTGGTGGAGCCTCCAACAAACAGCTGGACTTTGGAACTCCGCCCCCCTTAGGCCCTCCCTCCCCGCCGGGGCCCCTCCCCTCCTCCCCAAGGTGGCTCAGGCTCCCAGAAAGTCAGACAGCGGCTGTGGTGCTGGGAGAGGACGGTGGGGAGGAAGGGAGCGGGGAGCAAAGGAGGGCTCCAGGGTCGCAGCGCTGAAGTTTCCTGCCCCCTCCGCTGCCACCCGCTGCTGGCGCCCCGGGCCATGCGGGAGCGCTGGGGCCGTGCAACAGCATGAAGGGCAGCGACAGGGTTTACACGCGAGGTCCCGCTTTGGGGTGGCTCTTTGCTAAGTGCTGCTGTTGCTTGCGGTGCAGAGGTGAGTGGCTGTCGGCGTTTGCGCCTTCTTTTAAAGACTGGGATGGCTGAATGCAAACGGGGCGGGGGG
>NW_017731358.1:4907327-4953679 GCF_001890085.2 Hipposideros armiger | reverse complement strand
GACACGGGGATGGGGAGTGGGAGGACGGCAAAAGGAGTTTGCTCTGAGCCGCGAACATTTCAGTTTCCCAGGCAAAACGCAGGCGCACTCTCTCCCCGCCCCCACCCCCGCCCGGTGAGTTCTAACTTGGATGTGGAGCTGCTGTTTGGAAACTCAGTTACTTATCAGCGACGTTGGATGTCTGGGCGCCAGCCTGCAGGGGGGGTGGGTTGCGGATGCGGGAGATGGGGAGAGGGCGCTCCGAGCTGTGCGTGTGACCCCACAGTGGCAGAGCCGTACTTCCCTGCTCTCATTTACATATGGATCTCAGCTTTGGGATTAACTGATGACTCCTAGCTATAGGAATGCATTTGACACTTGTCTTTACACCAGGAACTATTTTTGCCAAGTGACAGTTTTCTTTGGGGACTGCAGCGGCTTTTCTCTGCGCGGGCTTTCTCAGGCCCATGTAGGGTTAGCTGCTCTGGGCCAGAGTTTGGCTCATTAATTAACCAAGAACTCTCTATGTACCCAATTAGGGCTGTGTTTAATTATTCTAATTTTAATGTTGTTGAGGAGACTTGCAGGAAGCAACTAATTTCCCCCAAATGGGCCGGCTAAACAAGATGCTGAGAAGGATTCCAGAGGGAAGGTTATCAATTTTGTAGCCTCTCCTGAAAAAGAAACAGTGTTCCTAGACAGAGTTAGCAGATGTTGCTACAGCTGTCATGTCACTTTAACACTTCAGTGTGGAGGTTGAGAGGACAAAGATACTGCTTCTGTGTGGTTAGAAGTGAGACTATAGCCTCTCACTTGACATTTGCCCTTTTTAAGTGTCATCTATTGGACCTGTTGCCTCCACCCCCATTACAATGCACCAGTCTCTGTCCTCATTCTTGTGTAACAAAGCCTGGCTGGAACTTTCTCTCTGAGTTACTGATGAATAAACTTCATCCGAGTAACTCCTTCACCATCTTCTATGCCACACACACAGCACTGAGCACACAAATTCTGAGCAGATATAAGGCTGCAAAAACTAATAAATCTGAAAGACATTTCCCCAAATCATAAATGTTCTTAATCCCAGCATGAGATTCTCTCAGTCTCTGCATTTAATTAGAACAGCCCGGAGCTGTATGGCACCAGCTCGATAAAAGCCAGAATTCAGATGGGGAAGGAATCTTAGGGGGCCAGGGACCCTCACAAAAATCTAAGCCTAGTTCAAAAACATGTAAAGCCAAGGCTGGGAATTGAAGGACTGGGCGGGGGTATTAAAAGGGAGAGGAAGCAGGAAATGGCCACAGGGAATCTGAGTGGGTGGGTTTTCTCTGCTTTCCATGGTGAAGGGTTTCCAAGCAGGATTTCTTGGGAGTCCGTTTCCTGTCTGAAGTCAGAATGCGGGGACTTGGGTGGCGCTTATCCAGATGTGTGGCAACACAGCTTCCCTACAGAGTTCTTCTCCTAGGGTCTCTCTCTGGTCTTTGCTTTTTTTGTGAATTGCCCTGCCTGTCCCTCTGTGCTGTGGCCCAGGAGGGGGTGGGGAGCCTGCTTGGGGCGCCTGCTGGGCTGCCTCCAGCCTGCAGGACTGGGAAAACGGTGGCTGCAGGCTCTGTGGTTTGGAGAGGAGGGGGCGTGCGAGGAAAGGTGGTGTTGAAGGAGCCGGAGCCAGAGGAGACCGTTGACCCCCAGCTGAAGATAGAGGGGCCAGAGAGGCCTGAGCAATGAAAGCAGCTTTAAAGGGAAAAGGAGGGTATCAGAGGTGGATGTCTTGTCATCTTCTGGGCTTTACTCCTTCCACTTTCCTAGATCTGAAACATGTAAAGATGGAAAACTGGGGCTTGGATATGAGAAAGATAGTGGGGGAGGTGAGGTAGCCACCCTTCAAAGAACTCCTGGCTGGGGCTGGGCAGGGTGATTGTGGTGTTGGGCCACTCCCCTGGGGCCCCCTCAGTCTGCTGTAACAGAAAAGACAGACCTGAGTATCCGCTCAGCCTCTGGGCATCTATTCAGAAGGAGACTGAAATGATAAGGTCTTGTACTGAGCTTGAGCACATTGCCCAGAGCCCCAAAACTGTGTGGGAAAAAGCTTGCCCAACTGCAACACAGAGAAGGGTTCATGGATGAGTGAGAGGCTGACTAGAACGGAGGGCATCCCGCCAGGGAGGTCTGCCTCCCTTTACAGTTACACCAGTTGCTCTGGATGTACAGACTTAATACCATGGAAAGGCAGCTTCCCATTTTAAATAAAAGCAGCGTTATTTGGTCTCTATCTTTTCTCCTGAGACAACTTGGATCTTGTCTACTTCTCCATTAAGTGCACCCTGAAATTAATGGGTCAGAACCCACCACCATGGTTCCCACCTCAAGGGGCCTTCACTAACTGGCTTCCAGTCACTTGGGATTTCAAGGACGTCTCTTTCTAAAGTCTGAGGAAAAGGAACCAAGAGGAAGTGGAATGTTCTGGTTATTTTTGACACAAAGTTAAGTGAGGCATCCTGGACTTTCTCTGGTGAATCCTGAGTGGTTGTAATTGTTAGCAGTAGGGTAAGAGTCAAGGATTTAGTGATGTACCTGTGTGGCCTTTAAATATCATATTTGAGAAAAATGCGCACTGAAGTTATTGTAATTGAGCTTGCCTTTTGGTTCAGAAAGGTGAGGAACGCAGCTATCTATTTTTCTTTTCCAGTTTTGGGTTCTGTTGAATATGAGTATGGGAAAGAGGTTGGATGAAAGGTGGTCTTTCTTCCTCACCTTGAAATTGGTGTTGAAGGGCAGGAAACTGAAAACCAAGGGTAGGATGGAAATAGAGATCAGGTGAGATGGAGGAAAGACAACAAATACATTTATAACTGCCGTTTGGGAAGTGAAAAAATAGCCCAACATGAGATAATGTCATGCATGTGTCTGAAGGGTGATTAGTCACTGATATCACACTCTGTGGGAAGTTTTGGGATGGCTTTGGCTACTTAGACTTTCCTTTAAGCCTGGAGAAGTTGGTCAGTTCTGGATTCTTTAATTATCTTAATATTTTAAAAAGCCACTTGTTTCAGAGTGAGGAAGGGGATTTCAAAACTTTTTACTAAGTTACTAAGTTGTATGTTGCAAACTGGAGTTTGTGATTTCTTAGATCATGGAGCCTAGAGAGCTTTCTGGCCTTGCTAGGTGGAAGCCAGCTTTAGAGCCTTCAATTTTCTAGTCAATCTGTCATTTACCTTGAGTATATGAACACAAGTCCCTTCTTAGAACCCTTTCCTGATTACTCTGCTCCTCTGCTTCAGTGTGTATGGGGTTTATGTATACTAGTTTATTGCTGCATCATGGTCTTTGCATCTCAAGCCCAGTCCCCATTTACACTGTGGGACAGGGCCCAGCTCAGAAGTCTGATTATCTCAGAAGAGATGAAGGGGGTGGTGACTTACCCTGGTTAAGGTGCTGGGATCACAGTCCCATGGCTCTGTTCCACCCGTGGCTCTGTTCCACAGGGGCAGTTGGGTTCCAGCTTAACTCGTACGTCGTGGAGTGTGAGTAAGGGTTATGGGGGTTCACGGGGCATCTCAAGTCATCCTCATCTATAATTTCTTTTCTTTTTTTTTAGATTTTTATTGGGGAATTGGGGGATGGGAACACCGCTGGGGAATTGGGGGAAGGGGAACAGACAAGTTGCTGTCGTTTTGTTCTTCAGTCTAGTTGTGGAGGACGTTGCTTCACTGGCCCAACTTGTCACCATCATTGCGCTCTTCCCGGGTGAGGCAGATCAGTCTCCGGCTTCTGGACGGCCGCTCACTGCGGCTGCTGGCCGCTCACGCTGGCTGCTGGCTACATACAGTAGCCCATGGCAACCCACTGCCACAGGGGCTGCAGCCTATGCCGTCGCCGCCGGCGACTCAGGGCAGCCCAGCTCCAGGTTGAGCTGTTGTTCAGCATCTTAGCTGTAGAGGGCAGTGTCACTGGCCCTCATATGTGGGATCCGAACCGGGGCCCTCTGGCATCCCAAGCCAGTTCTTAACCATTGCACCACTCGGCCGGCCCTATAATTTCTCTCTTTTTTTCTTACCCTTTCCCAGAATCACGAAGCAGAAACCTATGACTTGAGGTGAATGCCTCTTTTTGGGCCCATAGATTAATACTGCTCATTTTATAAACTGAATTTAATGTGTGAAACCATGATACCAAGTTCTTTAGAAAGGTGTTGGTAACCTCAAAGAGGAGCCATTGTGACATTCACTATTGTTTAATTCACCACCCAAGGGACAAAATCTTTGGGACCTTAATGCATATACCCTTTAGTTTCTTCATTTTATTTTATTTCTTCATTTTCTAAGAAGCGCCTTTACCCAATGAAAATTGAATTGACCATTTAGCATGTGTGTTTTCCCATAGATCTCTTGGTTTTCTCTGCTTCCCAGGATAAACCCCAATCTGGGGAGAATTACCACATATACATACTGTCCCCAACCCGAATCCTGTGCTTCACTTCCCATATCTGAGTCTCTGACTGGCGAGTAGTAACGGGGATATCAGTTATTACCTGGATAACTGTACTGACTGCCAGTCAGAATGTAGCCCAGTCGAAATGGGAGTGTATGGATTTGATGGGATGAAGTGGAGATGGGACACTGAAGCCGAATATCCCTCCTCTGATACAGCTGTGGGTCCCGCGATCTCTGATAATGCTGTAGGCATGTCACCCCACTGGTTCCATGTGCTACAATGTGTTAAGTCCTAGCTTGGAAAACAAAGGTAACAGTTCGGACTCTATCTATGTTTTATGCAAACTAATTTTAAAACGTTTGTTTCTTTTAATAAGGTAAATGAACACTGGGCGTTCCCTCGTGAGCCTGGACTATATTGCCGGCATTCCTTACTCTGGAGCAGTGTTGTTAGTATTCTGCTTCCTGACGTTCCTCTGGAGAGTCTTGGTGCTGCTCTCCTCTGCCCTAAACATATTCCCCATCCTTTTGAAGCGCTGCTTCTCGTCCAGTGAGTGAGAGGCTGCATGACCCGCCCTCTCCTTCAAACCAAACCCCAGGCTTTTCCTCAAGGAGGGCCATAGAAAGCGCATGAGCCTCAAACCTGAGGGGGCGCTTCTCAGGCCGGAGGGGCTCCGTCATGGAAAGTTACAGCTGGGAGGAACCTTAGAGATCATTTACGAGACCTCCTTTTCTACAGGAGGAAACTGGTGCAGCCCCTTGGTAGCAGGCTCAGAACTAGAACCGCTTCCTGCACTCTTGCCTCAACTGCATTGTCTTCCTGGGCACGTACGTGGCTTCTCTTATTCTGGACAGAGGCAAGGCTGACCCATCTGAGAAGGATAGAGGCAGTCCCCAAGCTGGAACTTGGGTGTTGACCATGGAATGATTTGTAGTTGTAGGGAGGGGGGTGTGACTCCATTGCCCACAGCCATTTGGAACTGGACCTGCTGGTCTGCGTTGAGGGGCTGTTCTGTCCCAAGACCACAGAGAGCAGATATCGGTCTCTCCCAGACAGCTTGGGCACACATCCTTTAAAAATATCTGTTTATGTTTTTCCCTGTTTTTCATTTTAATTCAGACGTTCCTTTCTGCACCCCCACCCTTTCTTTCTTGTCCCTTTTCTTGAAGTGTACCCTTTCAGGTGGAAATGAAACAATAAAATGCATTCCTATCATTCCATCTTTGGAAGGCACTGGTTTTTATGTAACACACTGTGTTTTAATTCATTTGAGAAATGTTTATGTGCTGACGGCCTGCCAGCCCTGAGCTAGGTACTGGGGAAGAATGGATGGGGGGATCATAATGGTGCTGACACCACTGGGCTGTTGTGAAGATGATGTACGTAAAGGGCTTAGCATAGCGCCAGGCATATAAACGTGCTTTAAAAAGGTTAGTTGCTGATGGGAACAGTCATTGTAATACTATACATAGAGCCCATCCTCTGGGGACTCTCAATAGCTAAATTTGTGTGGGTTCTCTAGGTGGTAATACTATAAATCTAAGTTCCTAAGTAATTTAACTGCCCTGGTTCAAACCGTTGTCCACTGTGCCTCAATGCTGTGGAGTTGTCACTGTGGCGGAAGAAAGCTTGTGATCTAGAAGCATAACAGAGGTTTTCTTTTTCTTTTTATTAAACCAATTAAGAAAGAAACAGAATACTTCTAGTATTATAATCACTGTGTGTTAACATAAAAGAGCATTCGAAAGAAGACACTGGCAAGAAACCTAGCATCCCCATGTGATTCTCCTCTGAGGGGAAACGCAGGGTACCAGAATTGGAGAATAGCTACACCCACTTTGAATGTCAGATCCCGAGAACCTACGCTGCATAAAAAGACATCACTTATTCTTTGCCTCCCCGTTGGCTTTGGCTAACAATCTAATGAAAGACGTTTCTCTGTTCGCTCCAGCCAAGATTAATTGCACATCCCATATATACAAAGATTTCCTGGTTCTTCTTCAGGCTCTTTCTGCCTAGATAAAACTCAGGACCCATTCATCCCCCCAGGTCCTGGACATTGTCCTGAGGTGTGGCTACTATCTTCTGTATTGCACATAGATGGGGGAGGGGGGGATAGTTTGGCTCCCCGCTTCGTCCATACAGTGAATAATGGAGCACATCTTTGGAGGTTGGCAGAACCTTCTGTGTTGGACTTCCTGGAAGGAAGGCAGCCTGGGTCACACCTGCGAGGCAGCTAGAAGGCTGCCAAGTTGGTCTTTGCCAGGCGAAAGAGCAAAGATCAGAGTGACAGAACAGGTCGTCCTGCATTCTTCTGGCTTTCCTAGTGACTACAGTGAGGAAACCTATCAAACTGAAAGGAAGGGGAACCCCTTCTGCCCGTAGGTTGAAACCTTACCACGTGAAACATTTGTTTCCAGGCGTCTCTGCGTTTCCTTGGTGTGGAATTAGTTGTAGGCATGTGT
Organism: Hipposideros armiger; assembly: GCF_001890085.2. Lineage (NCBI taxonomy): Eukaryota > Metazoa > Chordata > Mammalia > Chiroptera > Hipposideridae > Hipposideros > Hipposideros armiger. The sequence continues at coordinate 4,946,804 of NW_017731358.1, read as the reverse complement.
TTGTTCTCTGCGGGTACCTGGTGTGTAACAGGCTCTCAGGCCACTCCCGATTTTCTGCCCTCCCTCCTGCCTTTAGAATCCCCATGTTGCTCCCACAGAGAAAGGGATGTTATTTTTCACCATCCAAAGGGGAGCCACGTTTCACGGTTAAAAAGAATTGCAAACACTCTGCTTCTGCACGGATTTCAGGTCTCGGTTTTACACCTGTGTGGTGCCCCCTCTTCTCTCTCTACTTAGAGCAGAAGTTCTCGAAGTGTAGTCACTAGGGAAACTTAGAAATGCGGACTCAGCCCCAGGGACACAGAAATTCTGGGGTGGGACCCAGCAGTCTGTGTTTTAATACACCCTCAGGCTGGCATCTTTTCTTTAATTTTCTTCTGTTCTCTTTCTTTTCTCTCTCCACCCTCCCCCCACCTTCCTCCTCCCTTCCCCCAGCTCCAGCAAAAGCATTCTATCCTGGAAGGCCTCCTGGTCCCCCAGGGCCTCTAGCTTGGAGAAGTGGTAGAGGGAGCCCCGTGCTGTTCACTTTCACTTGCCAGGTGGTTGGGCGTGGGGGTGGTGTAGGCATTGGGAATCATCCTTGTGTTCTGAGAGCTCCACAGCCCCCAAGGGTCCAGTAAGGGAAGTTGTTGCATCTTTCTTCCCACTTCAGACTCCTTTGTTTTATTTTGTTTTCCTCATTACTCTTAAAGCTAACTATGCTTGCTATAGAAAAAAAAAATCAAAAGTTAGGCAAACAAAGACCATAAAAGCATAACTTTCATAGCATAATCCTAAACCACCTAGAAACTACTACTTAACCACTTAATCTATCCCTTTCTATATGTTTACCCCCTTTTAAAATAAATGGGTTCATATCTTATATCCTGCTTTATAACGTGTTTTCACTTAATCTTCTGCACATTTTCCCATGTAGATGCATTGCCAGGATATTTTTAATGGCTGCCAAGTATTTCATTGCAGATCAGACTTGAACTTGACAGTTGTTAGTACTGATTCAATATAATGGTAAAAATATGAAGGGAAGGGATTAGGAGTAGCCCTAGATGAAGAGATAGATCTTTCCAAAATCAGACTTTATAGACAGACTGATTTTTGTCTTGGAGTTTACATATCTCCACTCCTTATCCCCCACCTTCCCTTTCTTCGAGTTGTATGATTTACACCCCCAAGAAAGGAACTGTCTTCCTCAGGAGAGCAATATACACTGTGGCTAGAGCCACAGGTTTACCTTTCTCATCCTTTTCTTACTTACATGGTGTGAGGAATTTTCCCACTCTTGAGGCTTCTAATTGGGTGGTTGTTTTCATTGAACAGGTCTGGGGTTTTTTTGGTGTGTGTTTTTTGTTTGAGACATACCTCAAAAGATGGGTCATTTAAAAATTTTTGTAAGTGGGCAAGAGAGCCTTCATGAATTATTTTTCTGCCTAGCAAAATCACACATAAACATGGGCAAAACATTTAGAAATACAGATAAATGAAGATAAAACTCTACCAAGAGATAACCATATTAACACTTTGAATATATTTTTTTAGTCTTTTTTATGTGTGTATTTTTTTTCAGAAATATGATATAGTAGTATTAACTTTTTTCACATAACGTATTGAACCACTTCTGTGACGTTTTCATGGATGCATTCAGTGATATGCTGAAGCCAGTTCAGCTCAGGTTGGAATTTTTAAATATTCAGGATTTTGATAGCAGACTGTTAAGCCATTGGTAGCTTGAGATGGACGATGGCGGGAGCCCTGATACTGGGGAAGTCACCAGACACCACAAATCAAGGGTTTTTTTGTTTTATTTAATGAGCTGGTTTCTCAGCATACTGCTAGATGCACATTTTATCATGTGTAAATATGGTTTTTCTTTTCGATCTCCATATTTTTGGTTTTTTCCAGTTTTTGCTGTTGTAAACAATATTGCAATGACCATTCTTGTAGTGAAGTCTTGTCACACACCCATAGTTATTCCTTTAGTATAAATCCCTAGAAGTGAAGTTCCTGAATCAAAGGACATTCAGAATTTCAAGACTTACTTGTTGCCAGTGTACCGGGCAGTTTCAAGCTCTCTGAAAGTAAAAGTATACTGTTTTTTGTTTTAAGAGGAGTTATGAGCAGCATCGTCTGAGACCAGGAATTTCATGTGTCTCCTACTGTTTACTTCTGTTTACATTTTCGGAATTAACTTAATTCTTTTTATCTAAGGAAATACCCGGGCTGAGAGTATAATAAACTAATGCCTTTGATTCTTAGGCTGATCTGCAGGGTATAAAAAATATATTTTGTGGTTGTTCTGAACTGAGAGGCAATATATCATGATGATTAAGAGCTTTGACTCGAGCCAGAACAAGTTAGAATCCCAGCTCTGCTACTTATGTGTGTGACCTGGTGCAAGTTACATAAACTCTTTGCCTCAGTTTCCTCATCTGGTTTTAAAATGGAGATGATCATGTACTCTAGTCATGGAGTTTTTACAAGGCTTAGATTAATTGACATAGAAATCATTTAGTATTGGCACATTTTAAGTGCTAGGTGTTTGATTATTATTAGACTTGAGTTTATAGAAGTCTCTGTGGTACTGTGCCAACTGTCACATTCAAATGATTTCATTGGTCACTTAATCATATGGTAGACTGAACTGAGCATTTTTGTATTGATCCCCCATATGTGAGTACTATGTGGCAGGTATTAGACTATCGACCATAGAGAATATAAGAGGTTTCCGTGCCCCTGAGGATCTTGCAGTTCAACTTGGGAGCCGCAAATAAATAATGAGGAAGAAGGAAAATAGTTGCTGAAGACAATAAGAGGAGAGATGCTCCAAGGTTCTACCTGATGGCTGACTAAAATCATTATGCAGAAGCTGATGGGAGCACAGTGGCCTGGTGTGATCTGGGAGGACTTCTCCAGAGAGAGAACGTTCTCACTGGGCCTAAGAGGCAGGAAGGGACTTTTAAAGGCTGAGGAGATGGTGTGAGCAAAGCAGCAGAGACGTGCATGAGACCTCAGTGGAAAGCAGGTTAGACCTATCTTCTCGAGCTGCACTGTCCAGACAGTTCAGTAGCCTTTAGTTGAGGAACTGAGATGAGGCTGATCCAAATTGAGATGTGCGGTAAGTGTAAATTATGTACCAGATTTCCAAGACTTCGTACAAAAGCAAATGTAAAGTATCTCAATAATTTTTATATTGATCATGTTGAAATGATAATATTTTTGAGGTATTGGGTTAAATGCAATATATTAAAATTCAATGCACCTGTTTGTTTTTACTTTTTTTTTTTTTTGGTAAAGATTTTTATTGGGGAATTGGGGGAAGGAGAACAGACAAGTTGCTGTCCTTTTGTTCTTCAGTCTAGTTGTGGAGGACGTTGCTTCACTGGTCCAAGTTGGCACCATCATTGTGCTCTTCCCTGGCGAGGCAGATCAGTCGCCAGCTTCTGGACGGCTGCTCACAGTGACTACTGGCTGCTCACGGTGACTACTGGCTGCTCACGGTAGCCCATGGCAACCCACTGCAGCAGGGGCTGCAGCCTACGCCGTCGCCGGCAACTCCCTGCAGCCCAGCTCCAGGTTGAGCTGTTGTTCAGCATCTTAGCTGTAGAGGGCAGTGTCACTGGCCCTCATATGTGGGATCCGAACCGGGGCCCTCTGGCGTCCCAAGCCAGCTCTTAACCAATGTGCCACTCAGCCGGCCCTGTTTTTATTTTTTAAAGTGACTACTAGAAAGTTTAAAATTATATACGTGGCTCACATTTCTGACTTGCACTATCTTTCTACTGGACAGAGCTATCCTAGAGTTTATAGTCCATAATATACTGATGTACCAGAGTACAAAGTTTCCAACTTTGTATCCTTTTATTCCACTCCAGGACCAATCCAAGGTCATCCTCCGAGCCCTCTCCACAATTCCAGGAGAATGGTGGTCTTTCTGATGCTTAAAGATGCCCACAGGCCTTCTCAACTGAAATATTCAAGAAAGGCAGTTAAATATTTTCCTTTCTCAGCAACATAGTTGCGAGGGAACAAACGGGGCTTAAATTGTAAGTTCACACAGAGCTCAGATTAGCCAGCTTTTCAGAACACAATGAAGGAAAATCCTGAAAAGAATAGTGAACAGCAAGAGAATGATAATGTGCCACTCTCTAACCCAACTCTCTAACTATCTAACTATCTCCCAACTCTCTAACCCCTCAGCAACTAACTGACTTCACTCCAGTTCTGCTTCTTTAATGTGACATAACCATTGCTGGCCTGCAGGCTCCAGGGTTGCAGGGAAAAGATGAGGCTGTGGGCTGGGTCCGGGGAGCCCACTGCTATGACTCCTGGTTGAACTTGGGCAAGTTTCATTTTGTCATTTATCAGAATGATGTTTATGTGTCCGACTGTATCATCCTAAGCAGTATGTTTTCATCCTCAATTTTGTCCTCATGAGGCATCTTGTGTGCCTGACTGAGCACAGTGCTATCTGGACTGTTGGAACCATCTCCCTATTTGTCTAGGAAAAGCTGTATATATGGCATGCCTTGATTATATATCATAGAACACTAGAATCTTACAGCATCTCAGATCATAAAGACTTCAGTTTTGTCCATGAGAAGAGCCTCTGTAAAAGAGAAATGACTTGCCTGAGGTCTCAACTGGTGATTAGTAAAATATCCCTCTGTCTGTAGCATATGGCTTGTATGTTTATAGAGAAGGCAACAAAATGTAAACCAGTCCTGCCCTTTTGTTTGCGGGAATGATGAGGGTAGAGGTGCTGGATCAAGTCTGTAGGGAGACTCAGCTCTTTGGAAGGAACCTAGGGGGCTGGGGACCTCAGTGAATCATAAATCACTCTCAGGTACCTCCTAGACACCTGCTGTAGATTTGCTCCCATAGAAATCTGTCCCTAAGTGGCCACTTGTACCTGGTATTTCTAAATGTCTGGAGGGATTCTGGGGGACCTTGACCACTCTGAAATCATAGCCTAGGCCCCACTCACTGGTTCTGATGCAATCAGGGTCTGCCCCACTGGCCTGGTGTCTCCAAGCAAGGCCAGCCAACACAAAGGACCTTCTTAAGACATCTCAAGAGACCTTCCTGTGACATTCCAGGCCAGATGAAAAGTCAAGGCTGAGCTGAAGTCAGGCCTGGATAACCAGTATGTTTCAATATAATCATGAAGCCTTCCCATGGAACCCAGAGAGGTCTGTGGCTGCCACACTATTCTGGGGGCCTTACCCAAGGTCCCCTGGACAGGTCATCTTTGACCCTTCCAGGACGGGGAGATAATCAGAAATCACAGCCAGTGAACAAAATGGACACGGCGCTACCCTTATAAATTTACAGCTTAGGGGGGACAGCAGATCTCTCTCTCTCTCTCTCTCTCTCCCTCTCTCTCTCCCTCTCCCTCTCCCTCTCTCTCTCTTCTCTCTTGCACAGACAGACTTTTCTAAGTGTCCTCAAAGGATGCTATGAACATATCTGTTGGTGGGAGGTGGAATTTGGATTGAGGCCATAGGGACCCTGTCTGAAGAATTAACATAAGCACCAAAAGTCTTGTTACCACCATTCTTCTGACCCCTAAGTGGGTATTGTTTGCATTCTGGACCAAGTTTAAAGAGTCTTTCCAAAAGGTTTGGCTAACTATCATAGTGAGAACACAAGGGAGGTAGAATAAAAGAAGCATAAAGCCAGACAGCTTTATGGAGTTCACATTTTTGGTACTTACTTGAGCTGGCTTGCTTCTTCCAGAGCTCACGTGTTATTCTTTGGTCCATAAGCACCGAGGAACTAGTACTCTATCCACACAGGATCATGGCTGAGGCCCTCACTTCCTCATTCATGACCTGAGTCCCGATTGAGCTGTCATTTTCCTACATATTTTGATACTGGGATCCCCAAGAAAAGGGCCAGATTCCCACTCACCATTCCCCACCCAGATGGCTTTCCCATCTGGCTCTGGTTTTTGCTGTGAGGCATGGACATGATACACCACTGATAGTGCATGATGGTGTGTTGCAGCTGAGTCCAAGTGGCGTTCTCTTGGCAATGTTGGGGACTTGACTCTACCATATGCAGGACATTGTACTCCATGGCCTCTGAGATCTTTCCCAGTCCCCATTCCACAAAGGGATGTGAAAAACAGAGACAATCCTATTGGTGTACTTGGATTCTGCAGGAAAGCTGAAGACCTCAATAACCTTTTGAGGGTCTTGTTTTTTTTCAGCATTTTTAATTTTTAAGACCCTGTTTCTTCGTGCTTGGGTTTGGAAATTATACCTTCTTCCCAATTTAACTTGCACCCTAACCACCAAATAGTGCCTTCATGTAGAGTGTAAGCAGCCAACTCTACCAGTGTCTATGGCTCTCCTCAATCAGCCAGTTTCCCAGGTCCTTCCCAGTGGGGTGGTCAGAGCTAAATTTAACTGTGACCTTCTGTCAGCATATGCAAGCCAGGGCTGCAAGAGCAAAATCACAGCTGGACTGTTCTCAGCAGTGTGTGTGTGTGTGTGTGTGTGTGTGTGTGTGTGTGTGCGCACGCACATGCAGGAGTTAGAGGAGAAAGTGGGCAAGGCCTCCCAAAAGGCCAGATCAGACCCCTGGGAGGAGGAGAAGAGTTCAGGGTGGAAAGAAGTGTAGTCATCCCAGGTGACTACCAGAGTTTCTCCTAGCTTGGCTGGGCCCCTTGGAGAAAGTCAGCCAAATTCTCCACCCTCTGTTTCCTCCCACTGTCAAGTATCCATGACGTAACTCACCTGGATTTGTAATTACCATGGCTCCCTGCCAAGCATTCTACCGCAGTTATGCGCTCACTCTTTTCTCTTAATCCAAAGCCACCAATCCCAGGTTTATGAGATACAATCTGCACATTGTGTTGTATGCATTTCAACCCTTGTTTGGTTGTCTGACTTGCATCTTTGTTTGGTTTGCATCTTTTTCCCGTATTAATGGGCACATATCTCAGAGACAAGACAACGGCAGCATCTGTAATTCGGTTATGGCATAGCTGTGCACATTTTTATACTAAAAATGTATAAATGTGAAGTAAATAAAATTTTAGTTTGTATAATTTAGCTTAGTATAGTTTAGTCACATCTTCAATTTGTATTTGTAGTCGTGATTGGCACCCTACGCCGTAAAATTCGTACATGTATAATGTGACATATATATGTGACGTTTTTAGAATGGCATTAGATTATGACTCAAATAGGACAATCTTCATTTTTCTGTTTGATCTCTAACAGCTAGAGGCAGGATTGCAGAGGCTGCCTTGAGTGTATGTATCTTTCAAAACTGCCCTAGCTTAACATTTGAGAGGAGAACCAGACCAGAGCTTATGGAGCTGTGCTTCTAACATTCTCTGAAAATGCCCAGGTTAGTATCACAAACAAGGACTTGAGAAAGAAGGGAACATGGGCCAGTTGGAATTCTTGTGCTCATCTGTCTGTCATTTTCTGTAAATAAACTAGAGGGTTTTTATGGGTAATTCTCTCTTTAGCTCAAGCTTCTAAGGGAAGAGCATGAATTAGGGGGGTCAGACTGAGTTCCGACCCCAGCATCAGCACTTACTAAGTTGCATTAGTCTAGTTACTTGACTTCTTTATGCTCATTTCTTCATCTGTATACTTGGGAAAATACAGATATTTATCCCTAGAGTGTTTGTGAGGATTCAAATGAAAAAGTGTATCACCTAGTATAGTTCCTGGCTTCCTGGCACATAGAACTCACTCAGTAAAGGCTAGCTTACGAACCACAATATTCTCTTTCATTATCAGATATTTCTCTGACTTATAGGGCAGTAGTTTTAGATGAACCATTAAGTGGAATGGGGGCAGGGGGAGGGGGAATTAGTGAATATTTTTCAAAGCTGCCCAGGAAACCAGACTTGTAACTGAGGCCTCTCATTACTGGCCTTTTGCCCAATTTTTGATCCCTGGGAGTGTCCCTGTTCAAACCAAGTTCCTGATCTGGTAGGTCATGGAGTTGATTCACGGTGACAGTGTAATAAAAAAAAAAGATCAAAGATCTCTTCTGTACACCTGGAAACCAGTGTGTTGGGTTCTTAAGCAATTCTTCAGCAAGCCACTGCTAAAGACCTTGATATGTATTCTAGACCTCTGCTAGTTAGGGTGCGAAAGTGTGCGTGTGTGAACGCCGGCACGTGCGCGCCAAACAATGCTTATGCTAAGAGCTTTGGCAACACAGGGTTTATCCTGTGTCGTTATCCTGCATTCATGCCCAAAGTTGATCATCTTGAATATATTCCTTTAATTACTGCAATTATCTGCTGTGTTCTGGTAAATATCTGATCTGCCATTTATGGCTTGAAAATTTCTGTTCTGTCGTCAGTAACCAGTCAGAGCTTCTTGTGTTCAGTAACCACATTTATCACTTTTAGACAAAAACAAAGAAACTAGACATTTTCGTTAAATGTATTATGGGTTAGATTTAGATTACTGTGTCCAATAGTGACACTCACAGACCTTCATGTTGGGTGGGAAGGAAGAAATCGAAAGTCTCCAAAATGGATTCTCTTTGAGCTTGTCTATGCTGAGTCAGGCCACGTGATCATCCTTGACTTAATCTCCATGGCCCAGGGAATAAAATATTCTGGTTATTTTAGGACCCACCCCTGGGGATGGGGGTGGAGATTGAGCAAGGATAGGGTTACAACTCACAAAGCTGGAAAATCTGGGTGCTCTTATGAAGGGGAGAGAGAGAAATGGGTGCTGGGAAAGCAGCTAGCAGGAGTCCTCCCTGTTGCCCCATGGGCCCTTAGCCTAATGAGAAACTGCAATGAGTTAAAAACGACTGAAGTCCCCCTGCCTCTTCTGTAGTATATTCTCAGAGGACAGGATGGCCAGCTCTTCCAGAGGAATGAGGAAAATGTGCAGGAGAGGCTTTGTCAAGAGGTAACATGGGGACTGGGTCTTGAACAGTCAGGAGGGATGTTCTTCATCTGAGAAGTTAGGCAAAGGAAGTAGCGTGAGGAAGGACATGGAGTCGTAGATGGGAATGGAGTGTCTGTGGAAAGGATGAACAGATGGCAGTTTACTAGTGGTGTTCAGCTTTGGGGAGTCAGCCTACACATTTCACAGATGGGAAGACTGAGGCTCAGAGAGATTAAATTATTTTTCCAAGAGCATGTGGTTAATAAGTTGTGTTCTGCTTTTCTCTCAATAGACTACTCTCTCTCCCATTTACCCTGCTGCCCAACTATATTCTGATCATTGTATCAAGTTCTACTTTTTTTTTTTTTAATTACCGTAATGGAGTCTGGTACAATTCCATAGTGTGTCCCTGAAACTGTGGGATAGGTTAGCAGTTCCAGAAGCAGCTTTTCTTTGTGGGCTGTTTTATTTTCATATACAGAGGGTACCCAAAAAAAGGTATACACATTTTAAGAAAAAAAACTGTATTAAATAAAATTGTTTTATTTAACAAAAGATAAATACAAGTCACGTTCTGCAATTACAAGAGGTGCTCAAAGTGGTTACCATCAGCATCCAGACACTTCTAATTACGGCAAACTACTGCTTGAGCAACGTTGACCAGTGTCCACTTGTATACATTTTTTGGCACCCCCTATATAAACCCTGTGCCGCCAAAGCCCTTAACATAAGCATTGACACACACATGCGCATGCTTTTATACCCTAAATAGCAAAGACCTAGAAATGTTTGTCTGCTTTTGCCAACATCTGACTGTGATTATCTTTAACCACAGTCACACTTGTTTGTCTCTTAAAATAGCACTGACTCTCCCAAGGAGGCTGTTTCCCGTGGTCACAGCCCTCCCAGAACCCTGTCTGTTTCACCTGCCTTCTCTTGGTCGCCTCGGCAGCCTGTGCTTTACTGTGATTAATTTCCCTGCCCTCTTGTGTTGACACTCCTGAATCATTCCTTAGGATTCGAAGACCTCTCCCAGTGCAAGGTCTTGGGTTTCGCGGCCCGGAGCCCACCTGTTGACTCACGTAACTGAAAGGATAGCTCTCCCTGAGATGTCCAGCAGCCATTCCTCCTTGCTCCCTCTGGCTGGGCCACCGGCCATGCCACTCTGCAGGAGCTAACTTCCCCAGAGGCCAGCAGGCTCAAGTCCAAGCCGTGTCTAACCTGTGGGATGGACCCAGACAATTTTTGAAATGGAATATCCCTTTCCCCTGCCCGCCAGCATGAACATTAAAACTTTATGTCCTTGTTTTGGGGTTCTGCCTCAGAGAAAGTCAGTATTCCCCTATGCCAGTCTATTGAGTTCCTTTGCTTTGAAGTAAAAGTTGCCTCATTTTGACTTTGAACTTGATGAGACTAAAAGGAGGGGAATCAAGAAGGTGTTTTCGCCTTATGGTTTCTATCTATGCATCATCCCCCGCTCCCCCCCTCAGAAAAATGGCTACCATATGGAGCCTGGTGGTCTTATTTGAGGCCTTTTTCAGAGCCATCGCTAGGATAAAGGAAATAACAGCATCAACTCAACACATGCGATTCCGTGTTGTGTGCCCTTGGATCCCATCACTAAGAGATCCCTTTTCTGAAACAATTGGGGGTGACACGTGGGTGGCAAACACAAAAACCCACTGAGTGAGGACTCTGAAAAAATAGATTGTCAGGATTGCTTTCCCGTTTTTCAAGCTTACCCTATGATTTGAACAGTGTGTTCTCAGAGCGGGGGCGTGGAGGTCACCCACTGAGCTCTGGCAAGAGCCACTCTCGGTGCCAGTGTTGGACTGTATTGCTCTTCCGGAGCCACAAAGGTTGTTTCTGCATAACCTTGAAAGAGTAGCATTGAAAGCCGAGGTGCTTAATGGTGGAGAATAGGCTTGGGAGATGCGGGTTGCAGATGAGCTTTGAAAGCCCTATAAATATTTTTATGATCCTTAAAATAAATTATCCCACTAAATGAAGAGAATAAGTACTGTGCAATTTCTATTTATTGGGTTAGAACTATTTCAGATTTTCCTAACTAGAAATTTGAACTAGACAATTTTAGGTTCATATTTATGTGTGTGTGTGGATAATAAGTGCATTAAGACACTTTCGCTCCCTCCCCCGAGTGGTCCTTCATCCAAATGGGGCTCAAAACTGCCCTGAATACTGGCACTGTCATTTACCAGCCCTGTAACCTGCCGGAAGGGATTTAACCCCTTGGTGCCACGGGCATAAGAATGGCACCGATGCTTGTGGAGTGTTGCAAATGTTAAACCATTTGGCAGTGAAATGCTTAGCGTACCTGTCATGTCCTAAGTACTCAGTAAAGAATTGCATATAAAACATAAATGTAAGTGATGGTAATGGTTGCACAACATTGTTGTACCCTTAAAAGTGGTTAAAAGGGTCAGTTTTATATGTATTTTAGCACACGAAAAAGAATTTTTAAGTTGTACCCCCAAAAAGGTAAGTGTACGTGTGAAAGAGAGCAATTTATTAATTTATAAAAGACTGAAAGAAAGTTCACCAAAATATACTATATGGAAGGATTCTGGGTTATTTTGTTATTCTCTTCTTTAAACTTTTCTGATTTTTCAAAATTCCTGCAATAACGTTATTTCCTTCTACAACTAGAACCTGTTAAATTACAACAGAAGACCAAAGGGACGAAAGCATAGCTAAGTAGAACAGTGACAGACCACCCATACTTTCAAGCAGGTCCCGGGACTTTGCTGTCCACCTGCCCCGGCTGTTCTTGGGGTTGATGAGGGCGGGGTCACAAGCACAGCCCTCCATGTCCTGGCCCCACCCTGACCTCTTCCCTAGTCGGCTGTGTTCCATATCCATGGCCAGTCACTGCCTCGAGGAATCGCGTGGGATAGTGGGGATGGTTCCTTGGCAGCCCTCCCCTCTGAGCTGCAGTGTCTACAGGCGTCACATCAATTTTTGACTCCCGATTTCAGAGTTTTAGCGTTTTTTGGTGTCATGTATTTAATAAAGACATATATGTATCCAAGGGTGTTTTTCAGGCCCTGTGCTTCACCCAACGCAGTGTGATGTGTCAGAACCCAAGAGCAGAGTAGCAGCTGGCCCTGCCTCCATTGTCCCCCTTCCATTAACATGACTTAGATTCTCCCTCCCTCAGACATACACACCAGAATGTTATTCTTGCCACAGCGTCTAGCATCTCTCCCGAGGATTTAATGGAAAATCTACTTCTTGTTAACTATGCCCCGCCCCCCATCACCCCACCACGAATGATGTAAAGATTTGACTTAACACATTCATGTATTCACTCAGCAAATATTTATCGACCCTCAATATACTGAAACTTAAAGCACACAAAAAAGTAAAATCACCTTTATTGGAGTTTTTGCATGAGGGGAATTCTGCTTTGGAGTAATTACTATATTGTTCTCATATGGGGCATTTCTAGGTCCTTGAACTTTGGACTTAAGTGATGTTTAGACTGGAACATGTCCTCTCTTAGATGGGAGCTGTCATTGGTGACGTTGTGACCCAGGGGAGCACTGGAACTGCTCCAGAGCCTGAGATCCGTTTCTCCCACGTCTGGCACGCTTCGCGCTCAGGCAGTGCAGTGCTACGCATTCCCTGACCTATGAAACTACCTAGGCTGTGAGATGTGTGACGATGCTTCTCCTTAATCCTTCCTCATCGTCCCGTCTCCTTAAAAATTCCTTAATTTTGATTTATAAAATGTGGGAAGTCTATAACACAGATATAAAACAGAGGTTCTTTGAAGTTTCTACTTGAAAATGTTTTTCCTGACAATAAAGTCTGGTAAATTATGTCCCCTAATAACATACGTACAAATAATTTCCAGATGCATCTCAGGCCAATGTAATAGACCCTATAAAGGAAGTTAAGATAGACTGGGAGATAAGACTTGCAACCTACACAACAGACAAAAGATTACTATCCAGAGTGTATAAAGAGTTCTTATAAATCAATAAGAAAAAAAGCCAATAACCCAATAGGAAAATGGGCAAAAGTTACAAAGAACCAGGACTTTGAAGAAAAAAAAAAAAGCAATAAACTTTTGGAAACATTATATCAGCAGTAATCAGAGAAATACAGTAAAAACAAGGTAAGAGTTCACCCTCTGACTAGCAAAATGTTGCTAAGGGGGTGGAGAACTCCGTCATATACTGGTGGGAATATAAATTGATATATTCTTCCTGGAGGCGCCTTGGCAGAATCTATAAAAATTGAAAATGTATATGTCCTTTCACGTACTTCTAGGAGTTCTCCATGTGTCCCAGGATGTTCACGTGACCAGTTTTGTAATGGCTAACAAATAGGTGGTCAGCAGCATTCTTTCCAATAGGGGAATAGTTATGGTACGGTTTTCCTGTGAAATACTATACAACCATCTAAAACACACAAAAGAAAATACAGACATGGGAAGATCTTGCACTTGTTAAATGAAAAAAACATAGAGAGACATTCAGCTATATAGCATGAACTGCTTTGTGCAAGAATAAACTCTGTGTGTGTATGCATATGTGTGTGGGGGCCGGGGGTGGCGGGGATACATAGAATGTAGTTCAACAGTTACATGGAACAGCTGTGGTTAGCTGGGAGAGTGGAATTGAGATATGGGGAAATAGCTGAGAAAGAATCCGAGAGGGATAGAGGACATTTTACCCTAAAATCTTCTAAGGTATTGTTTGAAATGAGTCATTTATGTATGGAGTGCTTTTTAAAAGTCATATGTATTTATAGCAGATAATTTTGAAAACAAAAAAAATTAAGGAAAATATATCACCTCTAATCCCGAACACCTTGGCTTTAGTTACTTACCGTTTGGTCTTTTTTTCTATGTGTATACAAAAATATACACAGCTGGTTCAGTTTTTATACTTAACATTGTATCTTAACATTGTATCTCATGCTACCTTTAAATGTTTATTATAAATTCATACACTTTAAGGCTCAAGAATAGATGGCAGTATTTTCAAGGGCCATGAGGGGCAGGTATGTGGAGACTGAGCCCTCGCCTTACCTGCCTTGTAGGAGTAGTAAGTAGAGAGCAGCCCAAGGCCTAGTCGGCGGAAACCATGCAGAGTCCCCTCTCACCTCCTCTCCTGGAGATCAACAGGACTTAGGTTTTTGCTTCTGCCCAGCTCAGGTTCTAACTCTGACTTCTAGGAGCTGCCTTCTCTGCTGCAGGCCTGTGTGAGAACTTGGGCCATAGGACAGGATTTGAAATGTTGCCCGCACCCCACCTCCGGAGTAATGGCATCTAAAGTCAGCCTAGAATACAAATTACAGCCTTCTCTGTCTCTGAGTATTCATGGTGAAAGGGCTGGTAAAGATGATCTAGAGTTGTTAGTCCATTTGACAGATTGGTAAATTAAAACCAAGCAAGACAGATTTGCCTAAAACCATGCTTCAAGTTAGCAGTAAAGCTAGAGTCCTCGCCTGAGCTTCTCAGGGTGGCCCAGTGCTCTTTCTACTGTGCCATGAAAGGTCCTCAAGCAGATTTAGGCTGCCTGGAACCCTGAGCCTTAGCTACAGGGACAGTGAGTGGGCTGAAGAAAGGTCATCTGGGCTTAAATTCTAGTTCATTCGTTCAGCAAATAGCCTGCTCTGCACACACATAGATGAGGTAAATGTCCTAAAGTGTTATAAAGGGTAATTTTCCCATGGTAGTAGGTTTACAGAACCTTTTCATTTTCTTCTATTTTTTCCTATAGTTACTAGGTATCACGTTAGAAAGCTTGACTTTTTTTAAGTCCTCCTGTTCATCTAAGTCTTTTTATTTTTGAAATCATGAAGTACTTTCTAACTTTGGAGTGAGAAATGGGTGGGAAGTTTTATGAACCAGATAAACCCTCTCATATAATGTGAGCGGGCTAGTTCTGGGGTCTTGGACTTGAGTTCATGGGAGTCCGAAGGGGGCCATGCCACTGACTGTTCACTCCTGCATGTCTGTGAGTGCGTACGTGTGTCTTCACCTGCTGGGATGTGCAGCTGCGTCTGTGACTGACAAGGAGCCACGGGTCATAGAGGGGAGTAAGAGGCAGTGCTCAGAAGAAGGGAGTACCTTGTCCCTTGGCTGCTGTCCTGTGCAGGACACTGAGAGAACTCAGGCAGCAGGTGACTAGAACAGCCGTGTGTTGGCTCAGGATAAGGGCTGGCTGACTCCCAGGCCTGGAGGCCCATGGGCATTACTGTATTACAGCACAGTGCTGTTTATTGTCATTCAGAAGTCATTACTGTCATTGCTATTTGTTGTCACACAATAACCTTTTACTATTACTTTCAGTATTATCGTTATCTCAGAGGTGGGATATTCCCATTTTATAGAGGGAACCAAGCTTTGGAAAGGCGAAGCGGTTAGAGCGGGAACTCAAATCCCACGGGCTATCTCACTGTTCTGCTTGGCTCCTGTATTTATCCAGGCATGCACAAACAGGCACCTCTGCTTCCTTTTTATTCATTTAATATGTAGAATTTTTTTTTAAGATTTTATTGGGGAATTGGGGGAGGGGAACAGACAAGTTGTTGTCATTTTGTTCTTTAGTCTAGTTGTGGAGGACATCGCTTCACTAGCCCATGTTGGTATTGTGATCATTGCGTTCTTCCTGGGTGAGGCAGATCAGTCGCTGGCTTCTGGACGGCCGCTCACTGCAGCTCTTGGCAGCTCACGCTGGCTGCTGGCTACACTCGGTAGCCCATGGCAACCCACTGCCACAGGGGCTGCAGCCTACACCGTCGCCGGTGACTCAGGACAGCCCAGCTCCAGGTTGAGCTGTTGTTCAGCATCTTAGCTGTGGAGGGCAGCGTCACTGGCCCTCATGTGGGATCCGACCCAATATGTAGAATATCTCAAATGAGCATTTTCTATGAAATCTTTTTCTGACAGATGTTTACTGAGTGTTTTAGTTCTGGGTCAGGCACTCTTTGAGGTGCTAGAAACACAACAGTGAACACAAGCTGACAAATGTCCTGCCCTCACAGAGCTTGCACTCTAGTTAGAGGAGTAGCAGAGACCAATAATAAGCTACATTCTATGGTAGGCATTTTGAAATATGGTGTATGAGTAGGAAATGCTAAGGTTCAGTAAGACCGACAGATCAGCAGATGATTGCCACTGAAAAGATTGTTACATTCCCAAAAGGAGGGAGCATAGCGCACAGGCCACAGCAGAAAACTCTGAGCCTGGGTGCAGGCAGAGAGAGAGAAGGAACTAGAGGACTTGAAGCCTCTAAGACAGCGGTTCTCCACCTTCCTAATGCCGCGACCCCTTAATCCAGTTCCTCATGTTGTGGTGACCCCCAACCATAAAATTATTTTCGTGGCTGCTCTATAACTGTAATTGTGCTACTGTTATGAATCATCATGTAAATACCTTTTTGTTTTCCGATGGTCTTAGACCATAGCAGGAAGACTATAATTGAGAGATGAGGTGACTTGTAGGTGTTGGAAACACAAGCTGATAGGAGGAAGGAATGGGATGACCTTATGTGTGTGAGCTGAGCATGGAGTACTTTTCCCAGAGACCACATTTAGTAAGATGTCTCCCATTCATCCACATTTGGAAGATGGTCTTCCCCAAATCCTGTAGAAGAAAAGGTGATTCTTGGTAGAAAGGTGATTTTAATTCAGGAGAAATTGATCTGGCTATACAATATGAACCAAATTAAAGATTGTCAATTAAAATAAAATCATATCTCAACACCCCAACCTCTTTGAAAGCCCCTCCAATGGTTTCCCACTGCATTAAGGACCAATTTCCTACCGTGGCCTCCAAGGCTCTGACTCTAACCACTGCTTATCTTTTCCAACTTCATTTCATATCCCTCCACCCACCAACTGCGGTCCAGCCATGAGAACTTTCTTTCGGTAACTTGAACACCCCAAACTCATTTCTGCCTTAGGATTTCTGCTCAGGTTGTGCCCTTGGCAGAAGGCCGTATCCTCATCTTTACCTGGCTGGTTCCTTCTTATCATTCAGTTCTCAGCTTACTTCTCAGAGAGACTGTCGCCAACTGCTCCCTGAGGAAAATCCAGGCCCTTTCCAGCCCATGAGCCAGTTTAATTCTCTAAATACTGTTCAACGGTACTGGAAAATGTTCTAACTTTCTATTTATTTGTTTATGATCAAACCCCACCTCCACCCCAACTAGAATGTCAGCTTCCCGACGTCAGGGACTTTGTCTCCTTCACTGCTCTAGCCCAAAGCGCCCGGCACATAGCTGGCACTCCATCAGCATTTGTTGAATGACTGAATGATAACATAATTTCTTCAAATATAAATGGTATATAAATTGAGTCTACAGGACCCAGCATTTAAGTAATAAAAGAGCCATCATAATGGGGCGGGGTCTAGGCAGTCTTCTAGGAAAGAGGCTGTCTTACAGAAATAGTCTAATTGTGTATCTTTCCTGAAAAGGGTATCTCTGCGGATGCTGGATGATACCCCATCCCAATCACTGCTGACTTTGAAGCTGGGGGCTCCAGCTCTAGTGTAGAGAAGACGGCCTTGTCACCACTGGGCAGGCAAGGCAAAGTAGCAGCTCTTGGCCTTTTGGTTCCAGAACCTGTAGTATTTGGCAGCAGCGTGTTTGGGTTCCTTTGAAAAATATGAATATGAATGTCTTCGGTCAACCTACATTCTCCATCTTGCCACGCCATGCCTCTCCTGATCTGTCTTCTCGTGTGTAACTTATCTTTTGGTCCCTGAAGACATCTGACCTTTGACCCCTGCCCTAAGTGAATAAGGGCCCTGTGTCATAGCAACCCAGCAACCCAGCGGGCACTTGAGATGTTTTTCCTGATTGAAGGGAAGTGGGAATACGGCTGTCTTAGGAACCAGCTCACAGCTAGAGGACAAGGTGTTAGCTTGTCTTACCTGCCCCAAAGGTAGAGAATCCTTGCTAAAGGGAGTTTCTGGTCCCAACTCTGCCAATAACATATGGGGTATACTTAGGAAGTCACCTTCCTAGGGTCCGGAGGCATCATCCCAACTCAGCCTCTCTACCCAGCTCTCATGTACTCAAAGCTTATTATTTGTTACAACAGCTAAGTAACCTCATTTAGTGTTTTCTAAACTAGGGGCCAGCAATTTGACGTTCTGAGGTTCTCACTGATCTATTCTCTCATCATCTATTCTCTCATCACCTTCTTGCCACTTTTCCCACCTTTAACACTTGAACTTGACTTGTGAGACAGGAAATGCCTCAGTGTCTACCAGTATCTCAGAATCATGTTTCCATTCTTCAACTTCTGGCCTTTTCAGCTGGCCATTTCCCAAATGTAAGACTCTGTAGCAACCAGCATTCTTTGTCATGATGGTCTATCTGTATTTATTAGTAAAATATTGTAAGTAATTAACGGAGCCAGCCAAAATTGTATGCCTTCCCCAAAACTTCCAGCACCATTTTTAGTGACAATTTCAATACCTGTTAGAATAGACTCTTGGGTTGTTTACAAACCTGACCACAGACTTGCTTTCAGAATCCGCCTTTTGGAATATGAGTTTCATGTGGAAACTTCAACTTGCCTGATTTCGCATGCCCACAAGGGCTACAATCAACTTTAACTAGCATGTCAAAGCACAGCTTGTAAAATTTCAATAAAATTCAGTTCTAGCCTTTAGCATATTCCCCATTTTCATTATACATTGTGCAATCCGTTTTCAGTGGAATAGAAAATTATTCTCCTCTCATATTTGTGATCAGGAAATTATTTCATGAATGGAATTGGGTATTTTACACAGCATTTATGTTCAAACATCACTTACAGTTGATTTTTACCAGCATTTTAAAACATTAGGACTAAGCATATATGCAGTTTAACTTAATGGATTAGAAGCTTGTGTCAGTGACAGATACCACCCTAACCAGGGATCCAAGTTAACATACTAGAATTGTGTCACATGGATATTATGTGTCTCTTCACATGATACACCATTTTCACGGTTATTCCTGCCAAAAATGCACACTCTAAATCTAATCATAAGGAAACATTCAGCAAACCCGAACTGAGAGATACTCTACAAAATAACTACTTTGTACTCATAAAGATGTCTAAGTCAAGAAAGACATGACCTTTTTCTATAAAGGACATCATTTGAACAGTTAGTAACATTTGAATAAGTACAGTATCAATATCAAAGTCCTGATTTTGCTAATTGTACTGTGGTTATGTAAGAGGGCATCCTTGTTTTTAGGAAACATACACTGAAATATTTAGAGATAAGGGGGACGCTTCCCTGTAGCTTATTCACAAACAGATCAGAAAGAGTGAGAGCAAGTGAGTGAAAGAGAGAGAGAAAAACATAAGTGGTAAAATGTTAACATTTGAGAGATCTGGGTGAAGGGTTTATAGGAATTCTTTGTACTAATCTTGCAACTTTTCTCTAAATCTGAAATTGTGTTAAAATAACTTTTAAAGAAATGATGCCCATACGATCACACTTGTGAATCTCATCCCCAGGTAGTCCAGGTGGTGGGTTTTCCTGACCATGTGAACCTTTAGTGTGACTCTATGCTCTGGGTTTGAGGAAGCCCCTGGAGGCCCCGTGATTGGAGGAGGACCATGTTGGCACTGAGGCATGAAGAACACCAAGTGGAGACATGCAGAATGAGACATTGTGCTTAGCTGAGAGGCCCAGGCTGAACTCAGCTTGCCGGGCTGCTGCTTTTTTCCAAGCTAGGTATCAAGGACCTAGAGGAAAATTCACTGGCACAGGTGCTTGGGAGAAACAGGGTTAGGTTAAGACTGCAGAGTCTCAAACTACCTGAAGTCCAGGAGACTCTCAACCTTAATTCTTTCTTTCTCATCCCCGCCACACACACACACACACACAGTTTGCCAAAAAAGGACACTGAAAATAGTCTTCAATCACCAGCCACCTATTGCTCTCTCCAGATATGCAGTTTCCTCCTAATTCTTCTTCCCTCAGGTTTCCTAGGAGAATTTCCATTGCAACATTTTCAGCTAAGTAGTGCTTAATTACAGTCCTACACTTTCCAGCATCGCCCTGCTTAGCTCTTTCCCTCTGCCTCTGTAATTAAGCCTGGCATGGTTGGTTACCTTTGGTTAAGGTTACTACTGAAGGGCACATTGTAAGTGGAATCCAGGTCAGGCTTCCCGCTGGCTTCTGGGTAGACTCTGATGTGATAGCGCATACGCCGAAAATAACTGGACTGGACTGTAACTTATCTCCTGCTTTGGTGTTTATAAGAGGTTTTGAGTTTTGACTGGCAACCCTGCTGTCAGGCTACCCTCCTAGGGAATCTGATTCATCTTTTGTATTCCAGACTGACGTGGAATAATAGCCAAGATCAATGCTAACCACACTGCTTTCTACAACATATTAATATAATTTAATAAATGCTGTATGTTCTTCTTGGAGAGTCATCATCTACATGAGTATGTTAATTAGCATATGAAAGTTTCCTAAAAGTCCTGCAGTAAGGAAACGGGTAACTTTGTTTACTCCATCTGAATCAACTGGGTGCCACTTAGAACATCGTAAGGAACAGGAAGCACTAGGGCCTCACCAACCAACACTGCCTTTTCTTAGAGGTCTCTGGGCCTAAAAATAGTCAGACTCCAATAATTTCTCTTTCTTTGTTCTGGGCTATTCATCACCAACCATTTAATGAGCTCCTCTGTGACCAAAGAGTTTGTGCTGGGGATATACAGATGGAGGTCATCTCTGTCCTCAAGGACTTTACTTAGAGTTAGGGAGGTTAAGCACATTAGCAGGTATTTATCAGTGCCAAATGAATGGTACAAGAGGTACTCTCAGAGAAATAGGAGAACATACTGGGCTTAGTCATCTAAGAAGTCCTAGGTAAGCTTTGGACAAGCAGAGAGTCAGCAGGGTGGTATGAGCAATGAGGAAGGCTACACAGCGATGCAGTGAACTGAACAATTAGACCAAAGTGAAGCGTTCATATAGAGTAGTCGTTTCCAAACTTTAGCGTACATCGAAATTACTTGGAGGGCTTATTAAAACACAGAGTGCTGGGCCACCCCCATAGTTTTCTCATCCAGTAGTTCTGGAACGGGACCCAAGAATTTGCATACGTAACAAGATGCCAAATGGTGCTTAACGTTACTGGTCTGAGACCATAGTTTGAGAACCTTGGGTTATCGAAGAATAGAATCTCATAGAGCTGGAAAGGTGAACGCAGGCCTGACCATGGAGTGGCTTCAATGGTAGGCTGACAAGTTCAATTTGACGGGTCAAGTGTGTGACTTAAGTGCACAAAGCAATGTCATTGTTCTTGCGACATAGAGAGGTTGAATAGGTAAAAGAAAAAGACTAGATGCAGAGAGACCAATTCAGAGGTTGTTACCTAGGTAAAGCAAGTGGATCTAAAAGATCTGAATGAGGGTAGTGACACTGGGAATGGAAAGAAAAATATCAGTGCAGAAATCTTTGTGAATGAAGAATCTGCTTGCAGAAAGAAAAGCTGAAAGGTAGACTTGGTCGTTGTCTCAGCCTTCTGTTCTAGACAGTAATTTATATAATGTTATTTTGAGGCTTGGTGAATGTTACAAGGATTGAACTTGTTTACATTCACACAATCTGAAAAGGAAAGTGGAAAATGTTACCATGTAAATTAATAGGGTAAACCGTTTTAGGAAGCTCATTTAATCTACCTCTGGGGACTTATTTGAAGGCCTAGGAGAAAACTCAGGTATGGATATATCCTGGACTCAGGAATGGCCCTACTATACCAGGGAAATTTGGCTTATCTGCCAGGTATGGAGCTTGAGAGGGCTGCATGTGAAGAGATGAAGCTAGAAGATTCCTACCCCAGCCTTGGAACTTGGCAGGTGCCAGTGTCATGATTAGATCACCTCCTTGTGCTCATAATCTCTTTATAGATGGAAGCAGATTTCAGGTTACCCCCGTCCCTGCTTATCCACTGATTCTTGTTGCCCTGTCACAAGTTGTAACCATTTCTTAAATAAAAAATTTAGGTTTTATACTCACAGAGCATGTCCTTTTTTTCAGTCTGAATTTGTGAAGTTTCACCATGTTCTTTTGGTGGTTATGTTCTGAACAGTTTAGAAGCCCTTTAGGAGAGTTCTGTACTCCATCATTTGGAAGAAATGTGCATTCCCTCTCCAGAGGCTGTGGACTGGTCTGGGAAAGTGAAATGGACATATAGATGGAAATACTATCTAGAATATTTACCCTTGGAAGAGCAGCTCTTCTGCACCTCGGTGACTTTTGCTTGATCTGATATGTCAAGTTTCAGAATCCACCCTGGAAAATGGAGAGAGTGGTGGGGAAATAGAGGGAGAGAAAAAGATAATGTTTTAGCCTTTAACTTCCAAAGGCAACTAGAGGATTAGTGAATCAAGTGAGTCATTGTGGCCACATGTCACAACAATGGCCTTGAGTGTTGAGGATGTGCTTATTATCTGGGTGTGTGGTGGGGGGAACTCGGTGCCCTTTGAGGGCTCTCCTCCCTCTGTCTCTGGCTCAGAGAGAAGATTACACAGGGGATACTGAGGTCCTAAAAACAAGCAGTTGGGAGTTTGATCATTTTACCCTCTGCATCCAATGGCATCCTGACTGCAGTTGGGTGTCAGGGGGAGGAGCAGGGGAGGCACTGAAGGAGCCTGCAGTAGTTGAAGGCGATCCCGACAGAATTAGAACAGAATTCCAAAGAGTTCATCTACATTGAAGCCAGCAGTGCGACTTTTCACCCCTATGGAGATTGTTTGTCTGTTGGAGAAGACTCTGATATTAAGATCTAATGTTCTAATAGACTTGGAAAGTGAAAAGGATTCCTATCCTATGTGGATGCCCCTAGGTTTGGAATCATCCCGATGGCTTAGATCTCTGTGCATATTCTACCAGGATAGGAACGGCAGGATAGGGAAGAGAAGGGGACCAATAAGTAGAAACGAATGAGGATATAGTCCAATACAATGTGCTTTTAAGGCTCAGGATGGTCCTTCATTTTGTACTCTTAGTTTAATGGGGAAAATCAGACATAGACGTTGCAAATCCATGGGGATTTAGATGTAAAAAAATTATTAAAGAAAACACATAAAGCCTAAGTAAAGTGGTGAGGTAAAGAATGATAGGTTGGCAAAGGACTCATTGGAGGAGAGATTCCTAAACTAAGTATATAAAAGCTATGGCATCATAAGCAGGAAGCAGGCGCTTGTGCCATGTTTTTGGACTTGCATGTGGTGAAGAGATGGAAAAAGGAATTTCCTGGGCCAAGATTGGTTTGCCAAGTTTAATCTAAAGTTGTGGTAGGAGCAATTGCAAGGACAAGAAGTTTGTAGTGTTAAGAAGCAGTGATTCTGCACCAGGCTGATCCTTGTCCTATTGCTGTCACCATATCAGTTTTCTTCATCCTCTGGCACCAGATTCCAAGATGGCCAACCAAATGGTTTGCTGGGAAGCCAGCCATGCCAGGATCTGGTGGTACATAGCACAGGACCTCAGCTGAATATGCAACCAGGAGATTGGCTTTCACAAGTATTCCACTAAAAGATCTGCCAGAGCTATTATCTTATGCCATGAAGGATATATTAATACTTACTGTAGATTTTGTGCTGCCCATGCTTACAAACCATTGGATTTATGGATTTATTGCCCAGAAAATTTTTACCCACCACCTTCCCATTATATGGCCTTCTCTAGATGTACAATTTCCAGTGGTTGGGGGAGTATACATACTTTGATAATTTTTATATTAAGTAAATGATTTGTAGAAAGCCACAGAAAATAGCAATGTTTGGGTATATGGTCTCTGCAGACTGATGTATTGAAATGTATTTGCCTTATACAGCTCAAGCCATGGAAAGCAGTAAAGATGAGTTTACCATTACTCCTTTATCGTTGGCGCTAAAGCAAGACAAAAGAACAGGAGATTGAAGGACTCTTCTGTAAATACCTAGAAACTATCTAGTGATTTCTTCTGATTCTGGCCATTGGAGTCAAAGCTTCCAATACAGTGTGATGATGAATGCCAAGGGACATTTAGAGACCCACTGACCATCTAGATAAAGCAGGTATAGTTAATATAGAACAAGAAGACCCCATATCTTTTAGCAATTACACAATATAGTATGTGAAAGACATGCTTTTAGGGTGTGATGGAATACCGTCGCTGAACTCTCGCTGAACTCTTGAAGAAGGGACTGAAAATGAGTTTTTTAGTCTTGAGTCGTGGCCTTCAAACCAGTATAGAAAATGGCAGGCCAGTGTAGTGAGTTACGCATCTGGGGTGCTTATGATCTATTGAAACCCTGGAAGGCACCTGCACGTATGTAGGCTCTCTGGGGCCCCAGCCTAACCCTTTCAAGGACACTGTTCCTGATCTTTGGGGATACTACACCCATAAAACTAATAGAACTGTCTTCTCTTTTTGGCTAGGTGGTATAGTCCTACTTTTCTTTCCACTCTCTTTGAGGTCAGTGGAAAGAAGGCTGAATCACTTATTTGTGGTTAGAAAAATAGTAGATGACAGTCCTATGATGTAGCCATAAGGCATTTGCCGTATCATACGTTTGTATTCTTTGATGATTTGTACACAATGTATTTTGCTTTCAGAATAGCTTTGCAAATTTTATACTAAACCAAAACAGGTAGAAGCAGCTTTTTTTTAATGAAATAAATATGAGTTGAAACTCTGTAAAAAGGAAGTCGAGTTTGTAAATGAGCTATGATTAGATATAACATATTTCTAGAATAATCAATTACTACCCATGTAGTACACAATTATCTTCTATTTTGGTCGCTAATCAAGGACTACCCAAGTAAAAGAAGGACAATGGATCTGTTAGTTTTGTTCAGTGAAGCAATCTTTCAGGGGCTTCTTTCCAGTTTTCATCTTCATGTCAAACAGATAGCCCTTCTCTCCTGTGCTGCTTGGAAACACACCGCTGTGATTAAAAAACAAACAAGCAAAAAAAAAAAAAAACACAACAACCTGAAATCGTAGAGCCCTTGTCCCAAGGCTTAGGCTGATAACATTGACCTATTTTTTCTAACCTCAGGATAGTATCTGACCTTAACCGTTGTTCAATTGCCTGGTCATAAAGGCCAGCAGAAGCTCCCGTTCTGTAGATACCCTTAGCTACAGATACACTGTCGATAAGGAGGCTTGTGTCATCTCCAGGAAGTAACTTGTGCTGCTTACACTTCCAGGTGGTAGAGGAAGGGGGCAACAATGGCCTCCTGGTCCAAAGATGTGACTGCCTTCTTCTCAGAGGAGATTTTAGGCATTGGTCATAGGACTGGTTACTTGAAGTGGGGAGGGAGAATGACGCATTATGGCAGCTGGCAGCATTACGTTTTTCTTTGTTTTGATGATGTATAAAACTTTGAAACCAAAAATGGCCTTAAATTAGCTAATCTAGCCTTTAGAAGAACATACAAACAGAATAAGGGAACATACAGAATAAAATCACAGTCATGAAATTAGGGAAAACTTATGGTTTCATTGATTTTTATTTAACTTAGATGATGCTTCCTATGGGTCTAAAGTGTCCTTAGCACTTTACAAATATTAACTCCTTAATCCTAATAACAACTCTATGGGCTAGATACTAATACAGTAACACCTTGGTTTGCAAGCATAATTCATTCTGGAAACAAACTACTCGTATTGCAAGACATCACTCGTTTACCATGTTAAAATGTATTAGAAATGTTTGCTCGTCTTGCAGAACACTCGCAAACCATGTTACTCGCAATCCAAGGTTTTACTGTATTATCTTCCTTTACTGATAAGGAAACCAAAATATAGAGAGGCTAAGTAACTGGCCCAGAGTCACTCAGCTTGGCAGTGGTGGACACAGGCTTTGAATGCGTCCTGTCTTATCTGTCCATTTTGTTGATGAAGAAACAGAGGCCTGAGCGTCCGTCTAGTGCTACGTAGCTAGTTAGTAGCAGGGCAGGCCCAGAACCCAGGTCATCTCTGTGTTGCAATCACTGAGTAGGCATCAGTAGCTTGTCCTTGGATTACATAAGCAAGGCAGGAAAGTTATCATACCAGCAGATCTTCTCTTTTAATCAACTTTAACAAAATATCATTAAGAGATGTGTGTTGGTGTCAGGAATTCTCTAGTCATTGGTTAAGCCTTGGAATGTGTTCTGTGATCATACAGCATGTCTTCTTTCCTCAGGTGTTAAGGAAAAAATTGGGTGGTTTAGAGAAGTGACTTGGAAATTGAAGGAAATACGAGTGAAAAATAGTACGAAAGTCTGCTGGTGGAGAAGAACTTGTTGTTTGTTGGCTTATTGAGATGTCCTTGATTTCATTAGTATCATTATATTCCCATGAGCAAGCACGTAAGCTTATGCCACTCAGTTTATGAAGTTGAACCTTCATGGATTACACTGCCAAGTTTTCTCTTTTTCCACTTGTGGCTGAGATTCCAACTATAGGATGCATTTCCTATTGATCTACAGGTACTGGTTTTTACCTTTTCATTTCTTTCTTTTTTTTTTTTTAAACTTTATTGGGGAGCAATGTGTTTTTTCCAGGACCCATCAGCTCCAAGTCAAGTTGTTGTCCTTCAATCTAGTTGCGGGGGGCACAGCCCACCATCCCATTAGGGAATCAGACCGGCAACCTTGTTGTTAAGAGCACGCGCTCTAACCAACTGAGCCATCCAGACGCCCATGGGCAGCTCAGCTCAAGTCGTCTTCAATCTAGTTGTGGAGGGCACAGCTCACTGGCCCATGTGGGTATCGAACCAGCAACCCTGTTGCTCAGAGCATGTTCTAACCAACTGAGCCACCCAGCCGCCCCTTATCTTTTCATTTCTTTTTTTTTTTAAGATTTTTATTGGGGAATTGGGGGAGGGAACAGTGCTGGGGAATTGGGGGAAGGGGAACAGACAAGTTGCTTCCCTTTTGTTCTTCAGTCTAGTTGTGGAGGACGTTGCGTCACTGGCCCAAATTGGCACCATCATTGCACTCTTCCCGGGCGAGGCAGATCAGTCGCCGGCTTCTGGACGGCTGCTCATGGTGGCTGGTGGCCGCTCACGCTGGCTGCTGGCTACATACGGTAGCCCATGGCAACCCACTGCAGCAGGGGCTGCAGCCTATGCCATCGCCAGCGACTCAGGGCAGCCCAGCTCCAGGTTGAGCTGTTGTTCAGCATCTTAGCTGTAGAGGGCAGTGTCACTGGCCCTCATATGTGGTATCCGAACCCTGGCCCTCTGGTGTTCCAAGCCAGCTCTTAGCCAACGCACCACTCGGCCGGCCCACCTTTTCATTTCTTATTGAAGCATTCTATATTCACTTCAGTTTGCTTTCTTGAAGTTTTTGGTTAGGGAGAACACATTTAATTTTTCCAGAAGAAAATTATGTGCTAATGTACATAATTAAGCATCAAGGAGAACACGGGAAGATGAGAACTTTTGCATATGGTTGGTGGGAGTAAATCAGAGAGCATGTGACAATACCTAGTTAAGTTGATGTTGTGTGTTCCCTAAATCCAGCAACTCCACCTTGAGTGTATGGTTTAGATGCCATAGAGTTGAGAGTGGTGCCACTCAATATGTGCTCTGCAAATGGTGAAGGTTTGTAGGCTGTTTGCTTTCAGTCTACAGTGGGATAAGGAAGAAAATGAAAGTAAGCATTTAGAAGCTGTTATAATGACAATTTAACATTTCTATGACACCCAAGGGTATAACTTTGAATTTTATACAAGTATTGGTTCAAAACAGACTAAAAATAAGAAAAATGGGCCCTTTACCACAGGTAGTTTGGGAAGCACTGCCCAAGAGGCATTCCCGCACATATGCAAAAAGACCTGTATAGGATTGCTTAAAATTACTATATACGGGTGTGTGTAACAGCCTAAATGTCTATTGTTAGGAAAATGTATTACAAATATCATTATATGTCCTAAGAAAGAATGTTATTCAACAATCAAAATGAATGAATTAGATCTACATATATGAACATGGATAAATCTGAAATAATTTTAAATAAATGAACAAGTTGCAAAATGATACTTACATTATAATTATATAAAATATAAAACAAAATAATAATATATTTGCATACATAGCAAATGGCTAACAACATGGATGGGAACGATGCCCATCAACTTCAGAAAAGAATTTAAGTCTGGGAAAGGAAAGTGCGAAGCAGGATTCCAAATGAGAAAAAAAGAGCCTTCAGCTGTATCTATAATCTTTTATTTCTTTTTAAAAAAGCTGAAGCGAATATGGCAAAAATATCTACATTTATCATATCTAAGTGGTGGGTACATGGATATTAAATCTTTTTCTCTATTTTTCTGTATTTTAAAAATATTCATAGTAAAAGTAGAAAAATATGGAGTGAATACAGAGGTAGGAATAAGATTAGATATATGTACAGTGGAGTCAGATCTGGGCTTAAATTTTGCCTCTCTGCCACTTACTGTTAGCCTTCATTTCCTGAAATATTCTGATTTTCTATTTCCTAAGATGAGAATAAAATATCACCTACCTCAGCTTGGAAAGATTTGATGAGATAACAGTATTATTGTCGTTGTAGTTGTTACAAATCAGTCACTCAACTGTTGTGCCTGGAAAGGTACTAGATTAAATTCTAAAACAGCTAATTGCAGCCATCTTCCAAAGATGGGAGGAGCATAACATGTCAATCATTCTTTGAAGTAGTAATAAACTAAGTACAAATATTCTAAACTAAAAGATACTGCATTCTTTTATAACCATGCATTCAAAGTGATTTAGTAAAAGTTCTCATCACAAGAAGAAAATATAATGTTATATGTCAATTATATCTCAAAACTAAAAAAAAAAAAAAAAAAAAAACCAAGGAAACAGGTGTTTTAGAAATGGTCCTGTCTCAGTTCTAACTGGATGATGAATCACAGGTTGCTTCCAACTCTTGAATTCTCTTTTATGTGGACTGTGGTTGAATGGCCCTCATTGTTTACAGAGACAACAAAATTGAGAATACTCTTGATTTTTTCATTTGTACTTTGTAATTTGTACTCTTGCAATTAATTTGTACAAAATGCACCAAAGCAGAACAGATGACAATGGGGGGAAAAAGAATGGTCAGTTAAATTTTGCACCAGTGAATCTCAAAGCCAGGAATGATTTGCCAGGAATGATATTCCATGAACAGAAAACTCGGACAGCCATCTGTCTTGCTGAGTAGCACAAGGCACAGTTAATGTGGCTGGGCCTCTAGTTCTGCTGACACAATATGTGCTGATAAATCTGAATTTTGAAGGCTTGGATTTAACAGAGCCATGTGTATCCCAGGGGCCTGGCGAATGAAAAGCTTATGCAGCTTATCAGCAGAAAGGTGACAGAAAGGCCCTGGGTCCACTGCCAGTGCTGGGGAGATGTTTATCATCCAGGCCTCAGAGAACAGGAGTATGACCCATACCAAACACTTCAGAAATAATGTCAACATACTCAAGACCACAGCCAGCAAGGAATTCTCTGAGATAAGATTACAACTCTGTCCTTAAAGGGACGCCAACCAAGTCAATCGATCCCCAAACAGTCCCTCAGCAGAGCAACCCTGTAAGTTATCCTTCATACCAGGGAGCTCAATTTTTGTGCTTCTAGATGCAAATATTCAGCTGTTATTCTCTAAAATATGCACAGAATTCTAGCAACATCTAAGAAAGTCCCTGCAGGGCCAGGCTTGGTGCTGTGGAGATCAGCCAGTTGTAGGAGCTGGAGACAGTTCTCTATTGGCAAAAGCATTTATTCAGATTTCAGGATTTTGTTTCTTCTTTGTCTAGGCCAGAGGGCCTCCAAGGCTAGATTAGACCTCTAGTCTAGGTCTAGGATGAAGTCATTAAGGAAAAGGTGATTCAGTCTTAGAGATGAGTAGGTGCAAAAGACCACTGCCATTGTCTGTTTAAATACCTAGTCATGAGCTTGGTTTAGATATCAAAATGCACACAGGCACTGGGGGGATGGGGTGGTCAGGTGTTCTCCCAGGACCATCTTGGTAACGAGAAGAAGCAGCCTACAGAGAGACAACTCGCCTTTGATTGTCATCCAGACACTAACGGTATCACTTCTTGTTTTGAAACGCCTCACACTCATTCCTTTGCACTCCCTGTACACAGCCCTGTGTGGCCTTCTAATTCCTCCTTCCCAGGGCTGTGCTGTATACAGTTCCCAGATTAATTAGCAAGCAAACCCTTTTTTATCATATCATCCCAAGAAAGTCTCACAATAAAGTTCACACTCCTCTAGTTTTATTATGAAATGCCCTCACTAATATCTACACAATTTCTCCTTCTCTGTTAATCTTTATTTCATTCAGAGATTCTACTTATGGGCTGTGTTAACTTTTCAATTTTCCTGCCTCTATGCTTTTGTTCCCACTGTCTGCCCCTTTTGGAATTCGCTCTCCCTCCTCTTCTAGTCAGACTCTCTCTTCCATTAGACCTTTGCAGACCAATCCCGCCAACATTGATCTGACCCTCCTCTGAACTCTGCTTCTTTATCATCTAGAGTCCATACCAGCCCTTTGGCAATTAATCTCATTCTGCTTTGTGAATTTATCTTGACTTTGTGTGCTCTGTCTTTCGTTCTTCTCTCTCTCTCTCTCTCTCTCTCTCTCTCTCTCTCGTGTGTGTGTGTGTGTGTGTGTGTGTGTGTGTGTAGCTAGATAAAGGGCCTATGAAAACTAAATTCTATGACTTATATATATCTTTAGAATACACTAATAGGTGCTCTGTGACGTTGTTATTGGTTGGTAATTCTTGCTTAGGATCTTGATTTTTTTTCCATGAAGACAGGAGTCTTCACCTTCTGTCCACTCCTGTATCCACAGCACATGGAGCCGTGCCTTACATATTAAAAGCTGAGTATGTCGGTTCTTCCTGCTGTTCTAGAGAGGGTTTCCTTGACTGGGGTCTGCAGCTGGCCTTGACATTCAGCCTTGTGTTCTAGCTTCCTGAGGACAGAGCTGTCTTACTCCCAGGCTGGCAGGTTTCTTAACTGCCTCTGACATGGCTATGTCTGGACGTTCTTTCTCCTCAGACGGATACTCTCATTCTTCAAATGAAAATGGCGGCAAGTCCGAGTCAGTAGCCAACCTGCAGGCTCAGCCCTCCCTGAACTCCATCCACAGCTCCCCCGGTCCCAAGCGCTCCACCAACACCCTTAAGAAGTGGCTGACGAGTCCTGTGCGCCGGCTTAACAGTGGGAAAGCAGATGGAAACATCAAGAAGCAGAAGAAAGTACGGGATGGTCGGAAGAGCTTTGACCTGGGATCTCCCAAGCCTGGGGATGAGACTACCCCTCAGGGAGACAGCGCTGATGAGGTACGTATGTGCAACCAGGAGCCTTCCATTAGGAAGGGCTTCTGACAGACATCCTTCCTGGAACCCTGTGAGGTATTTTCCATAGTGTGATAAACTAGGCAGTCTCTAGTCCCCAGCAGTGTGTCTTCTTTTTGAGCTCAAGTGACCTGAGTTCTTTGCAATCTCAAGCCAGTTTGATGTGTGACCAATTCAGAGACTGACTAGCACCTGGGATATCCAGTGGACAGACACCAATTTGCTGGCTTTGGCTCCACGGGGAGGCAGTTGGTCACTTAGTCCCCTGTCTCTGCCAAGGACTATGTCAAAACCTACTAGGTCTGTTCAGAGTAAGAATAAAAGAATGAAGACTTATTTCCCTTGGAAAACAGAACACTGCTCTGGGAGACTATAGCTGTTCATGAATGTCTTCAGCAATACCACATATAAAAGGGAGTAGACAAGTCAGGGTTGCTCTGGAAGGGAAAATGATGGTTAACAGGTGAAAGTTACAGCAGGGATGGTTGCAGCTCAAAGAGAGACTTCAGTGGGGGGTCAACCAGTGATGAAATAAGCCTTCGTGAAAATAAGTGAACACCCATGCCGGAAGGGTTTAGGAGACTGTATGACCGACCTCACATATCAGAGGGATCCCTGTGTTAGCCAAGAGGTCAGACTGGATAACCTCTGAAGTCCCTTCCAAAGCTGAGAGTCTGTGATCAAAATGTTTTGGTTGGGGGAATGAGATAGCTGTTTTTTCTGGCAAGCCCAACCTACTCTAGTCACTGATGTGGCTAAGAAATACTTCCTGATGTGTAACCAGACTCTCTTTGTAATTTTTTGCTGTCTGCTATTTCTCCCTCTCAAAATGGCAGGAAAGCCTGGTGATATTCAGGTTGTGGCTTACTAGTCCTTCAAAACCTTAAGAAGTTAGGCTCTCTCTGACCACTCTCAGCTTTCTCTCTTCCTGGCTAATCAATGAAGTAGCTGGGTGTGTGTGTGTGTGTGTGTGTGTGTGTGTGTGTGTGTGTGTGTTCCCCCATTTGGTCCTCGCTGTCCTTTGAGATAAGCAGGTATAGCTGTTCTACAGAGGAGGACACTGAAGCTGAAAAACGGGGGGGTGTTGAGAGAGGAAGTATCTTATACGTTGTTTTTTTTAGAAAATTGTAAGTCCATTGGTATCTTTAACGATATGGAACAGTGACTAATGCTTTTCTTTTGTTCTAGAAGAGCAAGAAAGGTTGGGGTGAAGATGAGCCAGATGAAGAGTCACACACCCCCCTCCCCCCACCTATGAAGATCTTTGACAATGACCCCACACAGGACGAGATGGTAGGACTTCTTTACAGGCTCACTGGAAAGAACAGCGTGTCATGCATGTGACTTCATTTTGTGTGTGTGTGGCGGGGGGGGGGGCCGGTGGAGGTAGTAATACTCTCTCCCTTGTTATCTCTTATATGACGTGAATACGTGGTGCTATAGATTCTGTCTGTATTTGGTNGGGGGGGGGGGGGGCCGGTGGAGGTAGTAATACTCTCTCCCTTGTTATCTCTTATATGACGTGAATACGTGGTGCTATAGATTCTGTCTGTATTTGGTAGGGGCCCCCTCCCCTAACCCTGGAGGTCTGACGTCATTGCGGGCAGTGTCACCGTGTAGGCAGAATGCTCAGAGTGGGGATCTGCCTGGTGTCTCATTCCTATTGACGAAGGGTAAGGGCTCCATCTTTGGAAGCAGCAGATCCCCAAAGTCACTGTTTGTCTCCAAAAGGAATCTGAGGTGGTTCTAGGTCATGATCATTTTGTTGTGCCTGACTGTATGACTGATGTTTTAGCTGATTGTTTTCCCTGTACTCAACTCTAAAACCCGAATAATGATAACTTCAGTCAAGCCCAGTACTGTTAAAATTCTGCAAACACAACATGAGGATGGAAATGCTGCTAAGGGGAGGTTGCTGTCAAAGGTGGGCAAACCTAGTATACCAGGTTGCTCAAGTTCTCTGTTTTGCGAAATGTTCCGACTCACTTGGCAGAGGCTTATGGATGTCTGAAGTGAGATGTCCGCTGGGCCTCTCATCACAGGATGATCAGTCCTGCTGTCTTGGAGCAGAGGCTGAGGTTGGATGTGCTTTCAGGTTCTGCCCCAAGCCTTGGGGTTGCTGTGATTGCGTGCTGTGTCGCTCACCTTCACTGCATTGTGTTTTTCCTGCCTCTTCTTAGTGTTGCTGTCCTTTGAAGTCTGGAGGTTGAAGTGGTGGTTTCAGGTTTTGATTGTCATTCGCATTTGCTTTTCAGAGTGTCATTTGGTGGTGGTGGTGGTGGTGGTGGTGGTGGCGGCGGTGGCTTAGCTTCCGTCCAGGGTCTCCCTGTGCTCTCTAGTGCTCTGCCCTGCGGTGCGGCAGCCTCCTCTGATACCGTGGACCCAGCGCACAGTACCACCTAGGATACAATTCAAAAAGCACCATTTGCAGATGCTTCGGCATTTCTGGTGATATCCCAGTTCTGGTTTTAATTCTGTCTGCTTTCCACTCAGATCGTTAACCCACAGACATTAATTGAGGGCTTCCTCTGTGCCAGAGGGACAGATTCTAGAAACAGGATGATGACTAGGAGGTGGTTGCTACCCTCTCCGTGACTCACCCATGAGAAGGACACAATTGTGGCCCCTCCTAAGGCGATGTTGGTGGCCCTGGTCTCCAGGGCCAGCCCTGACTCTTGACTGCTGGGAAAAAAGTAGCAGGAATCATGGCATGGTGCCCGTCCTGGATTCCCAGAGACAGAAGTGCCTGTGTTTCACCTTGAGATGGGAACGAGAACCAACCTGCTGTGTTCCCAGAGACCTATCCTTGTAAAATGTTCCATAAACAGTGATAGTATATATGGGGAGTAGGACACCCATGTCACATTATCTGCCATCCCACACAGCCCTCCACACAGAGGTGTCAGCTTGTGTAAGATAATAAATGAAGGTCACGAACCCTCTAATTCTCTCAGACGCAGCTTGTTTGGGGGAAAAGGATGTTATGTTGTTTCTGGACAATTTTTAACTGAAAATGCAGACTTACCCCTAGACATTTGTGTAGACGTTTTCTTAGCCAGAAATAGGGCAGGTGGCAATAGTCTCTTTCTAGACTCATTAACCCTCCACAGTCCTGCTTATTTGATTTCTGTACCTTTGGTTATCTGGAATATTTGGTGATCCTCAGAAGTTCTAGCAAATGAAGTTGGATTTATGAAAATACTTTTTACAGCGGTGTAAAGGAATTTTTAGAAGTCCACTCATTGTAATGTGCAATTACTTTAATTCTCCATGTGTCCTTCTAATATTTGTTCATATGCATGTGTGTTTTATTTCATATTTCATAAAATCTTTCATTTTAGCTTCACAACTATAATCGTAGTAGCTGGGGAGTGTTTACTTTATTTAATGTGCCATAATTTGCTTGACCAGCCTGTTTTGGGGTATCATAAGTTGTTTCCAATTTTTGCTACTCCGGATAATACTGCCACAGATCACTTTGTACATATAGCATTTGTTCTTTTCCCTTCTGTCCTTGAAATAAGTTCCCAGGGGTAGGATTACTAGATAAAAAAGTTGATAACTTAGATTTCCAAATAGACTTAAGCTCCCTTCCTGCGTTCCCCAAGAGAGGAAAAAGAGTGTTGTTATCTCTTGCTTAATAACATTTATTTGATTATCTTTTTTCAGAAGCAAAGACCTAAAGTAGCTCTTAGGTTAGATAAGAAGCTTCCTGTTTAAAACTCTTTTCCCTAATATAGGGACAAACTTGAAGCCAGAGCATGGCCAGGACATTCAGCTTTGTACTCCCTTGGTCATTGGTGTTGAAGACTGAAGGAGCATGCGTCCTGGGCCCTGGTAACCGTATTGCCATCTGCTGTGATGTGCCAGGGATTAAAGCTCGCCCATGCATGTAGGCTTAATTATGACTCCCCAATTTCTTCTCAACTAAGAGAAAGAAGAAATAAAAAAATAATAATAAAAAAAAAAATACATTGCCCTTCAGTGAGCAGGAGTCCCCAAACCATTGACCTAACAGTCACATGACCCAGTCCTTATTGCAGGTGCCAGGGCAAGAGGGACAGGCCCTTGGCTGGAACACCCTTTCTCCGTGAACATTATCATCTCCCTTACTCCAGCTCGTAACACACAGGTCCTGCTAAAGCCCTGCCCCTAGCATTTTTGCTTAACATGTAGTGAAGATCCATATCTAAGATCTACATCGAAGGAAAACAAGGACAATTTCTCTTCTTTGGACACACTCCAGACTAGGTGTTTTTGACTCCTTTCATATCCTGGAACAGCAATGAGCAGCCCTGTAGTGAGTGGCTAGTCTTGTCTGCCTTCCCCCACCCCCACCCCCACTGCTGTCAGGTGGTACAGCCCTTACCTACTGGCCCCCCAGGGAACACAGAGACCCCGCCCCTCAGCTTCTTTGGTGGCCTGCCTAAGGAGAGCCTAGTCCCATCCCTGCTTCACTGCTGGCCAGAATTCTTGACAAGGGGTCAGGCAGGTCTGTCCCATACCCACACCCCCGATCTCCCTCTGTCATCTCTTCCCTCTAAATAAAAAACCTTGCTTGCCTTGCCGGTCTTGAGCTTTGGACTTGCTGTTTTGCTTCCTAATTGCTATTCCTCATTCCTTGCTAATCTGCTTTTCCTTTGCTGCTCAATGTCTTGCAGTCCTCCTCTTTGCTAGCAGCCCGGCAGGCTTCCGCCGAAGTACCTACTGCTGCAGACCTTGTCAGTGCAATAGAACAGTTGGTCAAAAGCAAGCTGGTAAGTGGGGGCCCTGGAGGCAGTTCTGCCTGTGTCTCACCTCCATGCGGCTCCCAGGGCCTGGCATGTAGCTGCAGTGTTCTCCTTTGTACCTATCCTCATTCCTCCTATAGGATTGTTTCTAGCTAATTGTGATTTCTAAAAAGCTGTGTCTCAAAGTCCTTTTTGGCTTTGTTTGGGAATGGACACGGGCAATTAACAGGCTCTTTTGGCATTGTCACATTGATGATAAGTGAAAGGATCCAAGACAAAATAGCCTTCCTATGAGCCTGGTCCATTGGCCTCTGGGGAAGTGACTAATGTATAGTCTGGTTAACCCTGAAACTACCTTTGCTGCTGAGACACAGAACATGGATTGGAACTTTGAAAGCACTGGGTAATTTTATTTGGGGGCCTCAGGTAGCCTTCTACCATGCAAAGTTTTTCAAAAATTGATTGCTAACTATGAAAGGGAATGGGCAAAATTACATGGATACCTCGCCACAAGAAATTAAGGGAGCTGGTGCGTATCTCATTATGAGTCTGAGCTGGTTCAGAGTTTCAGAACTAATGCCGGTGAAAGAGCTCCTTTTTGGATAGAGCTGTTCCTCTACTGCCTTTTTACATTTGAGTGAATCACTACAGGATGACAATTTGTAGTCTTTTCCTTTTCTTTGCTCTCATTCATGTCACTCATTTGGTTTTTCCTGCAACTCTCATTAGGCTAAATGTCTGCGTCTGCCAGACTTCTGTTGGGCAAGTCCTGTTAATCAGTCCCATTTAAACCCTTCTCCATTTGGCGCAGGAATTAGAGGAAAATGATGGGTGTTCTCTAGGGAAAGCCGCCTGATAATAATTTTAATTACAGTAACTCCCTTTTCCAATATCCCAGCTCACAGAGTACCAATGAAATTTAACACATATGACTTTCTTCTTTTCCTTCTAATTTTCCTTCCTAATTAAAAAAAAAATTAGCTGGTGTTTTCAGTAACTAGTGTCAAACTCTTGAAGGTTGTCCATTTTCCTGCCATTTCTCCCTATCTCACTGAGAGTTGAGTGCTCTCACGCTCACAGCATGCCTCTCTGACCACGCCTCACGTGTTCTTTCCTCATACAGCCTTTTCATTCTCCAAATACCATTTAATTTTTTTTTTTCTTAAAAAAATCATCCCTTTTTTCTTTTTTTCAGTTTCTCTTTTACCATGAGCCTGGGCCCTGACCTCATGCCTGGACTCTTCCCGTGTCCATTGCTTGATCTTTCTCTTCCCTGGTCACCCTCCCAGGCCTCGCTCGCCTGATGGGTCTCCCAGAAGCACTGTTTATTGCTTCCCTCCTCAGTGAAAGCTCATGAGCTCCCTGACACCTACACAAGCAGTGGTCCCCAAGGCGGGGGTGCCCTCAGATACACAAGACAGTTTATTGAGGTGCAGGAAGAAAATGTTAGAATCCCTTTATCTCATCATTTTAAAATGGTTTCGTATGTGTTATCATGTATACATAATAATAATAGAGTGGCACAGATATATAATTTATAAATAAGTTACACGCTTTGGGAGTACATGACCAAAATTTACTGATGGCGGTATATAATCAAAGTTCAGAAATCACTGGCCCATACAGAAAGTCCATATCTACCCCAAATTCTAATGTTTTGTAGCCTCTGCTTCAACCAAATTGTTTTCTTCACTATCCCTAAACACACATTTGGCTTTCCTCCCTCCAAGTTTTTGGTCATACCACCCCACTTCTCTGGAATGTTCTCCCTCTTATTTTTGCTTATAGTCCTTCAAGATCCTGCTCAAATCTCATCTCTTGACAAGGGCTTCCCTGATCAGCTGGGGCCAGATTTCTTCAGCAGTCCCATGGCACTTACTGTGAAGCCACACACTGCCTGGGACAGCTCTGAGATGGTTCTGCTGTGCTATTTGTTAAAATACCTTAAAATAACCTATTCATTTGCAGCTTACCTCCCCAGCTAATGATTTGTCATTTAGGACATTATTTTTTCCTCTTGCTTGGTATACTTATATAGGATCCTTTTACACTTACACAAGTAAACACTTTTGTTTCCAAAAATCTGTGTTTTTTCATATTTTGGGTTACCTTTTTCCTACGACTACCACTCACCTTAGCACTGTTGGGAGTCTCTGCAGGCCTCTAGTTTGTATGATCAATGGGTCTGGCGTTAAATTATGTAAGTGCAGATATTGAGAAGTCCCATCAGAGGAGAGGGGGTGTAGGATGGTGGTGGAGCTGATTGACCCTGTAACAGGCTCTCAACAAATGTCTTTGGATGAATGACCGTTCTGTGGTGAATTTACCATAGTAAGAGTTTTAACAACTGCTTCCACCAATAACTACTTCTTGAGGACCAGAATTATAAAGATTTCTTTGGTCGAACACATAAAACCAAGCTCATATCACGGAAAGGAATGAGGGAGCGGTAGTTTGGTTTCTTAGCATCTGCTCACCAAAATTCAATTCTTGTCCTTTCCTGTAATTTCTTCCTTCCCATTCCCATATGTGCCCACTGTGGGGTAGCGATGGAGCCAACAGTAGGTGGTTGTTTCCTCATCCACATTCGAGAATACTGCATTGCATTTTTCACCTCCAAGATTTGCAGTCCTATTCTTCATCAGCTCTTTAGCTTAGAAGAGGGTAAGATCTAGAGCCCGTAAAAGTTCTGGAGTTTTTATTTGACTGTAAGTACAACAGTGTGACAGCTGCCAAAGTAACCAGCGTGGTCATAGGCTGGCTTAATGAAAGTACAATGTACAGATCAAGGGGAGTAGCAGCCTCATTGTACTCAAAGCTCTTCATACCACACCTATCATGACATGTGTGTGAGTCATATATCAGGTTCTGAACTCAGCACTTCAAAACATTCTTGAACTCAATGTGAGTCTCCCTGGAGGAGGTAACCAGTAGCATGGGGTCCATGTCATTTGAAAGAAAACTGAAGATACCAAGGTTAAGTACGGGGAGAAGTTAGGAGAGAGAAAACATATGAGAGCTGTCTTCTAATAACTGAGCACTACCTTGGGCAAGAAGGGTTAATCTCAACTTTTTTTTTGCTCCAGAGGGTGGAACTAGACCTGTGAGTAGAAGTTATCTTAGTTCAGTATACAATGCACTAATAAGGCCCTTTCCAATTTAGAGTCTGGAAGTTTTACAGGAGCTTCTAGTATACTGGGACTTTCCAACCTAGGGCTTGAATTTCTTTTTGCTTTCTGTTTTGGTTGCTCAAGAGATGGCACCAAATTCTGCACTTAGAATTCTTTTGGCTCCCTAGCTCCACCTGAAAGCAATGAGATCCTTGGTGTCTCTGAGTTACAAAGCTGCCCTTGGTGCTTTATGGTCACGTGGTCATGACTTCCCCGAGGCTTCCGCTCTGGGGAGTGGTGATCTTTGCTGCTGTTAGGGAATGAGGGCAGGTGTTTTCTGCTCACCTGCTGGGTAGAAGAAACCCCTGAAGCCCCTGGAGAGCTTCCATTGGTGAGTCCCTCTGGACATTAATGGACACTTCAGAGT
>NW_017731358.1:4902438-4906897 GCF_001890085.2 Hipposideros armiger | reverse complement strand
GTTTTAAGTTTTTCAGCGTCAAGTCTTAATAGTCTCTACCTAGTCTCTCTCATACAGTGGCCCACTGAGCCCCGCTTCACTTTTTGTTTTCACTTGTGTGTAAGAAATCGGAAAACCTAGGCTTTAGTCCTGCCTCTGCTACTTGTTGTGTAGCCCTGGGCAACTTACTTAGTCTACTTGGACTTCTGTTGTATCTCATGTATCAACAATGCTGACTCTGTCCACGAGAATCCAGTCTCAAGAAATTTATGATGAAGATTGACTGAGTAAGGTATGACTGCGCTTTGTAAACTGATGGGCGGACATCCAACAGACGTGAGCTCTGTGCACTATAAAGGGCAGGGAAAGGGAGCTGTGGCATACTTGGTCTTCTGTAGCCACCCCTGGGCACAGGGACACAGTACTTGTCAGCCAGTAGCTAGGTGGTTGGGTGAATCTTGCAGGATAATAGCTTAACAAACTACACTATTGGGTTTTAATCCTTAAGTGTGAGGAGCCAGAGCTTCCTGGCCCTGTGAGACAGCAGTGTGCCTCTAAACAGCCCCAGGATTCCACCACCTGACTAAGATGAAGCCTCTAGAATGCAAGCCTCCTCCCTGAGGTCGGTGTGGTAAGGTGGTAGACCAGCACCTATATCTGTTGTTGCATCAGATGAGCTGTGACCTCTTTCCAAGAGTTCCATAGTCTATTCGGTAAATTTTTGCAGTCCTACTATGTGCCAGCTCTCAGATCAAGCATAAAACCTTCCTTAATGTGGCTCACAGTCTAGGGTTAATGCTCAAAATCCTCTTCTGCTGCAACTGTTGCAGCTATTTCAGTCTGACATCTCTTTATGTGACTGCCAGAAGGATCTTTTTTTTCTTTTTTCTTTTTTAAAAAAGCTTTTTAATAGTTCCTTTTGACTAATAAAAAGCAATATGTGTTCATTCAAGAAGAATTGGAAAAATGACAAGAGTATAAACAAATTATATCACTCTTTTTTGTTTTTTAAATATTTTATTAGGGAATTGGGGGAGGGGAACAGCATTGGGGAATCGGGCAAGGGGAACAGACAAGTTGCTGTCCTTTTGTTCTTCAGTCTAGTTGTGGAGGATGTTGCTTCAGTGGCCCATGTTGGTATTGTGATTATTGCGCCCTTCCCAGGTGAGGCAGATCGGTCAACAGCCTCTGAACACCCGCTCACAGCGGCAGCTCACGCCAGCTGCTGGCCGCTCACACTGGCTGCCGCCCACTCACTGTAGCTTACAGCAGCCCACTGCAGCAGGGGCTGCAGCCTATGCCATTGCTGGTGACTCACAGCAGCCCAGCTCCAGGTCGAGCTGTTTTTCACCATCTTAGCTGTAGAGGGCACAGCGTCACTGGCCCTCAC
Source organism: Hipposideros armiger (assembly GCF_001890085.2). Lineage (NCBI taxonomy): Eukaryota > Metazoa > Chordata > Mammalia > Chiroptera > Hipposideridae > Hipposideros > Hipposideros armiger. The sequence continues at coordinate 4,905,528 of NW_017731358.1, read as the reverse complement.
ATCAGATCCGAACCGGGGCCCTGCTGCTCAGAGCTGGCGTCCCAAGCCAGCTCTTAACCAACGCGCCACTCAGCCAGCCCTATATCACTCTTAATACCATCATCTAGACATGTTCAGTGCTGATTTAAATATGTTTTCGTCTGGATGCTTTTTAAAATAATGTAGTTAATAAGAGTATAAAATTTAAGTCCCATTTTCGTTTACTGTCAAAGACATTTTCCCAAATCATGAAAAGCTCTTATGAACATTAGACTAATCTTTCTAAAACTTAAATTCAATGATGTTACTNCAACCTCTGAACAGCCGCTCACAGCGGCTCACGGCAGCTCACGCCGGCTGCTGGCCGCTCACACTGGCTGCCGCCCACTCACTGTAGCTTATAGCAGCCCACTGCAGCAGGAGCTGCAGCCTACGCCATTGCTGGTGACTCACAGCAGCCCAGCTCCAGGTCGAGCTGTTTTTCACCATCTCAGCTGTATAGGGCGCAGCGTCACTGGCCCTCACGTCAGATCCAAACCGGGGCCCTGCTGCTCAGAGCTGGCATCCCAAGCCAGCTCTTTAACCAAGGTGCCACTCATCCAGCCCTATATCACTCTTAATACCATCATCTAGACATGTTCAGTGCTGATTTAAATACGTTTTCGTCTGGACGCTTTTTTAAATAATGTAGTTAATAAGAGTATAAAATTTAAGTCCCGTTTTCGTTTACTGTCAAAGACATTTTCCCAAATCATGAAAAGCGCTTATGAACATTAGACTAATCTTTCTAAAACTTAAATTCAATGATGTTACTTCCCTACTTAAAATTCTCCCATCATTGTTATCAGAAAGTAAAGTCCCTTCTTCTTAAGCTACACACAAGGCTCCTTATGACCTGATCACCGCATACTTCTTCAGGATTATCTATTTCATTCCTCACCTCTTCTTTTTCTAATACTGACTCCTCCCCAACTCACATAACACAGCTACTTGCCAACCCACCCTCCAACTTAACACCCTATATCCTGCCTATATATACCAGGCAGCTTTCAGCTTCTCAGGCTGCTCTATGTAGTTTCACAACTTGATCCTTTACTCACAGTGCTGCTCCAGCCTGGAATGTTCTCCCATTGGTATATCCAATTTAATCTTTTTCACGTCCTAATATTCCGTTCAAGTGTTGCCCCTTCCATTAAGCCTTTCCCTTTCCTCTCCACCCCACCGTAGAACTGCCTACTCCTTTTTTCATCCTCCATGGCACCTCTTCTGTCGAGAAGAACACCCATTATAGCTTAGATTGTGGAGGGCAGGGAACCATATCTTACTCATCTGTGATTCTCCAGCACTTTGCAAACATTCAGCATGTAGTATGTGCTCGATACATATTTGCTTTAGTACAAATGATCATTTACAATACTGTGCAGTGAATGCCATGCAGGACGTGTGTGAAGGGTGTTATAGGAACCCAGAGGAAGGGCGTTTATGGGTACATGATCCAAGATTTGGCGGATAGGAAATGTGTTCATTTTTAACATGGGGACAGCCTTCCTCCTCACTCAGTCTACTCTTATGAATTCTATTTTCATTTCTGTTCCCTGACCTTGGACCAACTATAGCAACACCCATTGTGCAACTTTCGTTGCTCCCTCCTTGTACTCTTTTTCCTTTGTCTACGGAGACTGTTGTAGACTGTGCCCCGGTAGGGCAGAAGTCTTCCCTGTGGCTGCACAGCCACCACTCATCAACCAGCCACCACTGCCTGTTTCCCCCCAGGAGGGCACAGAGAGTTGCAGGTCACCCCTAGGGGCCCTTGACCGAGACCCAGTATCCCAACTCTAGCATAGGTAGCCACGTCCTCAGAGGGAATCACTCTTGAATGATTATAAGTATTTACAGCCAGTGCCATTATTTGAGGCTGACTGCCCAGCCTACAGCTTAGCCAGACCCTTTACTTCCCTCTTCTTCCAATCTCATAGCTTCTGCCCTTCTCAACTTGGACTTCCCTGGAGATACTTGGGCATCTTGGCTGATAGAGCAGGTCAGGCAGGAGGAGATGGACTGTATTTTCCTGCATGACACTTTGGACTAATCAGATGTCCTTCCCTCTGTAGAAGAGTTGACGGAGGACCTTGCCAAGCTGGATGTGCCATAGGAGAGCCTTGTAGGCAGAGATCTAAGCCTGTTTTTTTAGGCCTTGCAGCCAGCATCCTGCCAGCCAACTGTCTGCAGAACAAAGACTGTAACAGGACAATGGCGAGAGGAGAGGGGAAGTAAAAGGCATGTAATCAGATCAATCACCAGCTGCGTCCATCTGCCTGGGGAGCCTGTCTCTGGTGATGGCACCAGGGAACATGTCACATGTCATTGGAAAGCCTGCCTGTCTGGTGGCTTGTCAAGCCTCAGCACCAGACACTCATTTCCTTAATAACTGGTTACGGATCCTGAACCTATAAATTTAGCTAAACTCTTCTTGACCTTTCCATATTTTTAGCCTATGCTGCTTCTCTGGATAACAACTTCCATGGTTGACTACTTGTTCTATAAAATACCTTCCCGTCAAGTTACAAGAAATCCTCTTTCTCAAGCTTAAAGACCCTGTCCTCTTAATTCTAGTTTCTAGTGTTGGTAACAAACTCATATTTGGCCCTTGGCTCATTCTATTTATTTGGCGATAGAATAGGGGGAAAGAAGGTTGACATCTCTTCTTAGTTTTAAGTTTTTCAGCGTCAAGTCTTAATAGTCTCTACCTATTCTCTCTCATACAGTGGCCCACTGAGCCCCGCTTCACTTTTTGTTTTCACTTTCCTGGACTTTTTCTACCTCTGTTTGGCCTCTGTTAAAATTCAGCAGCTAAGAGAGTTCATGACAGATACTGCAAGTGCAGGTTAAAACCATGCTGAAGCCTTTTGTTTCTACCTTTGGGAACACTTTTTGATCTTTGTGACTTTAACCTGAGGGCTGATGTTTTCAAGGACTATTGAAATGAAGCCTTTCCCTGTAGCCACAGCGGCTGTTGTAGACAGGCGTTTTGTATGGAGCATTCGGATTAGTCTCCCATATTTGTTTTACAGTTCCCACCTTGACCTTGATCTCCAGTCTTACTGTTTCTCC